>NC_135497.1:165374046-165539046 GCF_052857255.1 Amblyomma americanum
ATCGCACAGCACACGGGCGCCTCAGCGTTTTGCCTGCATAAAAACGCAGCCGCCGCGGTCGGGAAGGAACCCGGGAACTCCGGATCGGTAGCCAAGCTCCCTAACTACTTAGCCATCGCGGCGGGTAAATGTTTTAGAATCCAATCCAATCCATTAAAATTGAAAATTGGCTGCTGGGGAAAGGAAATGGTGCAGTATGTATCAAATCTCGGCGGAAACCTGAACCGCTCCTTAAGTGAAGGGATAAAGGAGGGACTGAGAAAAGAAAGCAAGAAAGAAAGCCCGTAGTGAAGGGCTCCGGAATAATTTAATAATAATAATAATTGGTTTTTGGGGGGAAAGGAAAATGGCGCAGTATCTGTCTCATGTATCGTTGGACACCTGAACCGCGCCGTAAGGGAAGGGTAAAGGAGGGCGTGAAAGAAAAAAAGGGAGAATAGGTGCCGTAGTGGAGGGCTCCGGAATAATTTCGACCACCTGGGGATCTTTAACGTGCACTGACATCGCACAGCACATGGGCGCCTTAGCGTTTTTCCTCCATAAAAACGCAGCCGCCAGGAATAATTTCGGCCAACTGGTGATCTTTAACGAGCAATGAAATTTCACAGCACACGGGCGTTACCTCGTGTTCGGGAAAGAGGCGACGCTGGGTCCAATACTGCTACCGACCACAGCAACGCCGCCTTCAAAAAAAGCGCCACGGGGCAACTTTTTCTTTATTTTTTAAAAATGTTAGGAACGATAGATTATGGTGGGACTCCTGTCCGCAGCGTTGATTTCTTGCTTTATGTTTGACATTAGGAACGCTACATAAGGGTGGAACTCCAATGGCGCAGCATTGGGCTGCCACAACAACCTTACAGACCGCTTCTGTTCGAATAGTGCTATGGCGCTATGAAAAATTTTCTTCAGAAATAGCCGGACAAGCGGCAATCACCTTGACGTTGACAAACCCGCGAGCAGAAGTGATTGTCAGGGATTCAAAAGCAGCCATTGGCAATTTCGCCAAGGGCAGAATATCTCCCATCTCCTTGGGAATTCTCAGGAATTACCCGGAAGACAGGACAGACGTGTGATTGGTTTGGGTACCGGCTCACTCGTCAAACCCGGGGAACGAGGCAGCCCACGATAAAGCTCGAGAATCTATCGGCCGAGCTGTGGAGGCTAACTCGGACGTCGAAATCACGAGAGATGGTCTTAATACTTACCATGAGATTACTCAGCATTATAGACTAGAAAGGCTAACCTTCCCTGCTCCGCATAAAAGCATAAACAAAGAACAGGAGGTACTGTGGAGACAACTTCAAACAAAAACTCTCCCTAATCCAGCTGTCCTAAGCCATGTGTACCTGGATAGATATAAGTCGGAGTGAAGCAAATGCGGCGACAAAGCCACCGTAGACCACATTTTCTGGGACTGTCCGAGAGATCCCCAACCAATATCGCTCAAGAGGCTCGCGCTCCCGGGCCCGTGGGAGACCTTGTTGCTCAGCTCTAACCTGGAAACCCAAGTACAGGTGGTGACGAGAGCCGAAGAGGTCGCCGCCAGCCTCCACTGACGGCCACCTAACAAGATCAACAAACCGATTTATAACTCAAGACGATAATAAACGTTTTCCAATTCAATCCAAAATTTTAGAATGGAAACCGTCCCCCTATCCTCTCTTCCCCTCCCCTCACCTTTTTCATTTCATTTTTCAATTCCTCCAAATATCATTTATTTCCGCAGCCTCAGCTAAGGTGCTTCAGCATCGATGGCAGATGTCGGGGCTAGCAAAAATCTTTTCCTTCCTTTTTACTATTATTGTAATAAAAAACGACTACTACCAGAAAGGAACCGGCGAAGTAATCGTTTTTATGAAGGAGAAACGCTAAGGCGCCCGTGTGCTGTGCGATGTTAGTGCACGTTAATGATCTCCAGGTGGTCGAAATTATTCCGGAGCCCTCCACTGCGGCACCTCTTTCTTACTTTCTCCTTTCACTCTCTCATTTATCCCTTCTTTTACGGCGCGGTTCAGGTGTCCAACGATATATGAGACAGATACTGCGCCATTTCCTTTCCCCCAAAACAAATTATTATTATCAGCACAGAGATGAGCACAGAGAGCAGTGGAGGGCTCCGGAATAATTTCGACCACCGGGGGATCTTCAACGGGCACTGACATCGAAAAAGCACACTGGAGGAAAAACGCTAAATCGCCCGTGTGCTATGCAATGTCAGTGCACGTTAGAGATCCGCAGGTGGTCGAAATTAGCTCGCAGGCTCGGCCGCTCGTTTTCGGGAAAGAGATGAAGCTTGATCCAACACTCCTGCCTACCACAGCAAAGCCAGCTTCAAGGAAGCGCCATGTGACGAAGTTTTCTTTAGTTTTAAATGTTAGGAACAATGGATTATGGTGGAACATCATTGCCGCAGTGTTGATTTCTTGCTTTAATTTTGACGTTAGGAACGCTACATAAGGGTGGAACTCCAATGGCGCAGCATTGTGCTGCCGCAACACCCATCCAGACGGTTCCTGTTCGAATGTCGTGTAGTTCGCAAGGTGCTGAGAACCTATGCCGCTATGAAAAATTGTTTTTGACGATAGGAAACGGTCCCCTATACTCTCTTCCTCTCCCCTCACCTCTTTCATTTCATTTTTCAATTCGGCCTGCTATCCATTATTTCCGCCGCCACAGCTCAGGTGCTTCAGTATCGATGGCAGATGCCGGGGCTGGCAAAAATCTGTTCCTTCGTTTTTATATTATTTTATAAAAAACTACTACCACCACAAAGGAAATGGTGAAGTAATCGTTTTTATGGAGGAAAAACGCTAAGGCGCCCGTGCGCTATGCGATGTCAGTGCACGTTAATGATCCGCAGGTGGTCGAAATTATTCCGGAGCCCTCCACTACGGCACCTCTTTCTTCCTTTCGTCTTTCACTCCCTCCTTTATCCCTTCCCGTACGGCGCAGTTCATTTTTCCAACGATATAAGCGACAGATAATGCACAATTTCCTCCCCCCCCCCCAAAAAAAACGCAATTATTATTCAGGAATCATCTCACTTCTCGGTGGAACAACCCGCTTTCAATCCAGCGTCCATTCGAAACTAGAAGCGTTGGTACCGTTGGAAGCGTGGGTTCTACTACAATAAGGTGGTGGTTACAACTTTATTGCCACAAAATGGAAGGTATTAGTTGGGGCAGGCGCGAGCCCAGGGTGGCAGCAAGCCGAGGGCGACCTCTTGAGCTCGCGTGATGAGGGCCAGCTGCGTTGTTTTTCCTGAACTGGTCGAGTGTTTGTCCCATTCATCCGCCGAGGAGGCAGGCAAGAGTGTCGTCGGAGCGGGGTTGCTAGCGCATTCCCATAATATATGGTCTTGTGTGGCATGCGTCCCGTCGCCACAGTGCGGGCATGCAGGGTCATATTCACCGTTGGTGATTAAACGTAATCGGTAGGGGCCAAGAATGGCCTTTGTTTGTAGGCGTCTGAGTGTGGCTTGCGCCCTGTCCAGGTCGGGGTGAAGAGCGGGATACGTGCAACTTAGCCCGCGATGAAAGTTTGTAATCTCCGCGTACGGCGAGGCGCCTCGGCGGGGGCGTCCGCTCCCGAGAGGTCTCCCGTCATCCGGTTCGTTAAACCTACAGTACGCCACTTTAAACTGTGCGTTTCTTCGAATCTCTCGCAGTAGCCGCAACACTGTTCAGATTCAATTCTACCCGTCATCCCTAGCTTCGAATGCCGTGCTGTTCCCTCTTGGTTTTTCTCTGGATCGCATGTGTGGTGGGTGTTTTCAGCTGTAGATTTGTGGAGGGCTATCCTTTGCGCAAACGGTGTTGCTGTCGGCGCAATATTGGATAACAGGAAAGTTGCAGACCAGGGAACATCCACATGTCCTTGAGCGATAAAGTGACCCGTGGCCCTGGCAAACGGTGCCTCGGAGATTGTAACTTCTGTGGCCGCATAACCCCGCTATACTATTCTGAACAGGCAGGGTGTCGGTATAGTTAGCGTAGGCTGGGAAAGGGAACGGTTAGATAACACACTCCTCCGTGGCTTCTCCGCGCTGTAAGCGAAGGAACGAAAGAGGAAGCGAAAAATAAAGAAGTGCAAAAGAGGCAGCGTAATTGACGGCTACGCAGTAATTTCGATCGGTTGGCGTTGTTCAACGAGGACTCATGTTGTGCAGCACACGGGCGTTTTTCGATATAAACAGCCCCTGGGGTGTCTGAAATAAGTATAGTTACTCGATTGAACAGCGTAACAATCCAAGGGGCGCCGATAAACTAGATACAAACGCAGCACTACAGTGTTCCAAACGCCCTACGCCACAGCTGTTTCCGGCATTGAAGAGCAGGGATGAAAAGGAGGATCTTTTGCAGATGCAGCCGTTGCCGCTTCTGGGGACGCAGTTGATGCAGCGCACCATTTTCCTCTCAGTAGTTTCCCTGACAGCACTCTGAACTGCCCTTTGTTTGCACGCGGCAGTGGTTAGGCATAGCTGGAGCCCGTCGGCAGGCCCGTGCACTTTCCTCTATCATCCTGTAATCGCAACAACATGGAAACCTTAGGGAATGTATATCCTCAGACATGGATGTCTGCGATAATCTTACAATACCACCAAACGCCGATGTCGGAGATCGCCAGCGAGACGCGTATTAGTTATTCCGACTGAGCTAAGCCTGGGCTAGCGTCGCCGACTTGATGTTTTTTGTCGTCTCGCACTCAGGGGGACGTCAAAGTGTGGCGGCTTCTCTTTATCGAGCGAGTGCTAAGGTTGTGACCGCGAATCGCGCATCGGGGCCTCCTTTGAGAGCAATGGCCACCGCAACGACAGGACATAAACTCTGAGATTGGCGCCCGTGTGCTGTGCGATGTCAGTGCACGTTAGAGATCCCCAGTTGGTCCAAGTTATTCCGGAGCCCTCCACTGCGGCACCTCTTTCTTCGATGATTCGCTTAGTCCATGTTTTATCCCTTCTTTTACGGCGCGGTTCAGGGGACCGCGGATATGTGAGACAGATACTGCGCCATTTCTTTTCCCCCCCCAAAAATTTTTCAGTGTCGCCTGGCTTCACCGCGCACCGGACGGAGGCTTGCTGCTGCAGTGTATGCGCTCGCACCCGCGCTCACGAATGGGCGCGGCGCTGCTCGAGTATGAGCAATTGACCCAAGGCCCACCCCCCCTACGGCTCCTGCGCGCCCTGGCCTGCTGCCTCGGAGGTACAGCGAGAGATCGTTGGCATATCGGGAAAGCGGAGCACACCCCTCTGTGCTTTGCAGCAGCTGGCCAGAGACGTCATACACGAGGAGCTCCAGGACCATCTCCTCGTGTACACCGACGGCTCAGTGCAACACCCCCTGGACAGGTTTTCAGGCCTGCGCGTCACGTGATATGACGTCGGCGACGTCACGGCGCGAAGGCCAGCCGGTTTGGCTGGTATTCATTCGCGCGCGTTGCGAACGCATGAGCATGAAAAGGGAAGCATCGGCATATACGGACGTGTGTTTTACGTATAAAAATAGGAATTTTAGAGATGTAAACGAACGCAGCTCATGACGCGCCGGCTGAACATCCGTTTGGTGTTCATTTATTGTGCTGATGACCCACGAAGAAACAGGTTGTTCTCCCAGACAAACTTTTGGTAAGGAGCTAGAGTACACATTTTGTACGGTTTCAGATTCCAGTGAGCCATACATCCTTAAATGACAGACAGAAATCAAACAGAAGTATCCTTGTTTATTTTGAGCATCACTCACGCGTGAACCAAAAATGATCGGCGAACTTGTTTAGATGCTAACGTTATTGCAAAGTGTACATGAGGAAAAACACTAAAATATATGGGGGGCGAAGGACAAGCGTACATGACTTCTGCAAGCAGTGAATCAAAAACATAGCCAAATAAATATAACATGTATTTACATATATCACTCGGCGCACAAGTACACAAAGCGTAAGACAGGCAAAACTTACTTTTCAACAAAAATGCTCGCCTTCCTTTTTTTCAACTTATCCTCTCGTGCGACACGGTCAAGATCGTTTTTCTGCTTACACAGATAATTGAGCAAAATATTTGTGGCACAGTTAGTCACTAACGCCCCCAGCAAATCGGATGTGTGACCTTTTTCGCAAGTAGACACCTCTTCAAAGCTTGGGAGTGATTTCATTGTCAGGTACCTTACAAGCTTTTTTTGATTTCCGACTTGTAGAAAGTGTGCGTAGGTGCTTTCTGCTACAAGCTTCCTGACAACGGCTTCTGCGTGCATCACCACGGTGACCACAAATGCTGATGGGAATTTCAGGCCACTGCGATCAAGCTGGGCTATTAATGAATGGGCATCATCATCTGGCGCACTTTCAACCCTACCAACAACCAGGCTGTCTCGACAGCTGTCGCATTTTACGACTTTTAATGCAGCATGAGCACAATAGCCGCCAACATAAGCAATGACAGGCATACGCGACTTCAGAGCATCAAGGTCAGCGTCAGTAACTGTTATGTGGAACTGCTGGAGTCAGTGTCATCAATATCTCTCAAGTCCTCGGTACTCATTACGGGAAGAGAGTTCTGGAGGCGGATCCTTCCTTCAGTTTCGTACAGCTGACGAACAGAAATGTGATACTGTCCCCCTGCCATCTGCCTGTACTGCCCAAAGCGGCTTTCTAAAGAGTCGGTCTGAACTTTTCCAAGAAGTACGTACTTGTGGCCAAGGTCACTAATGCAATGCTTCGAAAACTCCATTAGAGAATACGATGAAAGCCTTAAAGCGCTCAACGTTTCCTTTGTCAGCACGCCTGTGTCGTGACGGTAAAATTCCCAGGCATCAAGCCATGTGATGAAGGAAGACAAGAAGGCTATCTTTGGATCATCTTCAGTAGATGAAATGGGCTCCTCGAACACATTGCGATGGTGGAATCCCTTTTTTGGAGATTTAACATTAACAATACTCCACCAGCGATTGATGATCTTGATGAAGTTCGAAGTCGCTTCCGCATGGTAGAGAGAAGTGTCTGAGTTCTTGGCTTTGAGGGCTTCCGCTACATGTGGATTAAATACTTGAAGTGCGAGTTTTACGTTCTGCCTTTCTAAATTGCTGGGGTTCAGTGCCTTTGATGTTAGCCCATAACCTGACTTTAAAAGTTCTGAAGCTTCCTGCTTGTGCAGCTCGCGCAAGTCTTTGAACGAAGCTGTTTTAATGCTCTCGGGATGGACACTGTTGTCCGAGAGGTCGAAGTGAGGGTAGAAAAAGCATGTGCCAAAATTTTTTTGATTTAGCCAGTTACGAATGCATTTCAGGAGGTGGACAGAATCTACCACATAAAAAAGTGGTCGCGAACAATCTGCTGGATTCTGATAAACAATGCGAAGTTTACGTTGTGTTGAGAACATCATCATCGCCTTCCTGTTGAGAGAGTTGTTGTCGCAGACGACGGCAGCTACTCTGTACCCAATTTTTTCTAAGCCCAAAATGACTGTTTTCAGAACAGCATGAAGCTGATCACCATTTATCGTCTTAACAGGCAGAATGTGTGCCACTTCTTTAAAGGAACTTAGCTGGCTTTGAATCATGAACACATGCGCCGACGTCGCTGCTTCACTGGAATTGGCAGCGGCGCCGCATATGTTGCCACCTTTGTAGTCTAAGCAAGCTTTTATATATATTTCATCCAGCATCAGAATAACTGTGTGCTCATGAGGCTGTAGATTCTTGAACCTTTGTGCAACGTATTGCAAGAAATTATTGTTTGAGCACTCATTCTCTGGCGACAATCGGAAAGATGAACACACATTCCTGATAGTGCTGGGATGCGGCAGAATGACTGAGGCTGTTTTCCTTAAAAATTTGTACGCGTGTGCTGAAATTGTGTGCAAAATACATGCAAGAACCATAGTCTGTGAACTGTACTGGATGCGCTCTTTTCCAACAAGTAGCAACTGCTCCCGCATAAACTTCACGGTCTCTTTTTTGCTCTCATCCAGAGACGTCTCAAGCTTGTCGATGAGAGCAGTTATTGTGTTCAGAAAGTGAGAACAGGTTTGGTGCTCATCACCTAACGAGCCAAGACGTTCTAATAAATCCATCAAGTCGCTCACATCGCGAACAGAGTCAGGCACAACACCTTCTGCTACCCTGTTGATTTGAACGCCATAATGGCATGCACTGAGTTGCAGATCGCCGAAAACTGTCACTGACGCTTTCAGCCATGGTGTTCCTTCATCGACAATCTGCAGAAACATTGTGCACTGGGTCTGATGAATAACTGTCCACATTTTGGGTACTTGTGCAGTTTCGAGCCGCACTCGCATCTCTTCAAGCGTTGAGAAGAGACGTTGTTGACGCTGTTCCTCATATGACGCTACAGACTCTTCGAGAGCCCGAGCTAGTTCTGAAGCTTCCTGTCGGCTTCTTTTCACGTCAGGCGCCTCTCTTGTGCTGTGACCTGCCTTTGATAGGTATGACGGACATCCAGGGAACAAATTCGGCACAGATCCGAGGCGTAAACGAGGCACTGGCAAGTCCACCTCAAGCACTCTCCCTGTCCTCGGATCGGTGTACGTTGTTTTTCGCTCGAAGCACGAAGGATCGAAATGATCGGCGCACACCTGCGCAAACACGGAGTACACATTCAGTCTCACAAACATTACCACTACCGGTTATCCTGCCACATCGTTGCATCAGCAATTAACGCTTTCAATAAAGCAGGATTAACGCAGATGAAGTGGTACTAGAAAAGCTACAGAGATGCAAGAATGAGCTCACCTTGGTGTACGAAGTCGGCACAAAATCCTTCCGAGGAATGGCACGTGTCCATTTTCTCATGGTGTTCTCGTCTTTTGGAAATGAAAACACCTGCACCTTTTTTCCCTTCAGGTAATTGCCAGAACAACCCGGCACGCAACACTTATTGGGCATCGCACCTTCAACCTCCTATAACACGCATAGGAAGTCAGCAAGTAGCAAGCATTGAAACGCTGACTGCAGTATAGCACAGAGAAAGCACGGCCGTCAAGGCGAGGTCGAGGGTCACTCTGGCCACTGTAGCCGCTTCCGTGACGGCTCAATTTTAACCACATTCCTGACGGGAAGAAGGGAGGCCGGGAACGTCGGCCGGCGGGCCGTGACGTCAGAATTTTGGGCGCAGGCCTGAAAACCTGTCCAGGGGGTGTTGCTCAGTGGCCCACGACAGCTGCTCCCTTGCTGCTGCGGCCACCATCTCCGCCCTGCGACTGCACAGCCAGCAACACGCAGCCTTCCTGGGCTCCTCCACCACGGCGGAGTTGATGGGGATCCGGCTCGGGCTGGACCTGCTGCTCACCATCGGCCCTCCGCCGCCCAGGAGTGCTCTGCTGTGCGACTCCCGCGCCGCCCTCAGCCGCCTGCAATCTAACGGCCGCGGTACCCTACTAGTGCGAGAAATTCGCTTGCGCATCGAGCGCCTCGCGCAGAGAGGTTGTGTTGTGCGTGCACAGTGGGTGCCCGGTCACTGCGGCATCGCCGGCAACGAAGAAGCTGACGACCTCGCGACCGCTGCACACCAACTACCTGCCAGCGATCTGCCCCTTGCGCTGGAGGACGTGCGTGCGGCCATCCACGACCATCTCCGAAAGCAGCACCCCGACCCACGCATCGCGGGAGGTGAGCGCGTCGACAGTGTCACCGGCTGTCGCGCACTTACACGGTCACAACGTGCAATGATCCTCCGCGCGCGCATTGGCTGCGAGTGGCCCGGGGAACGACGGGTGCATCACAGAATCGCGACGAGTGTTGTGTGTGACGGATGCGGTGCTAACACTAGAACACCTGCTCCTTCTCTGTGCCGCGTTCGCCGATGCTCGTCGCGATATGCTCGCGGCCTATAGGGCGCAGGGCATACTACCTGACTCCATCAAGACGCTATTGTGGCCGCAGGGCAGTGCGCGCACTCGTGAGCGAACTTTGGTGAGCCTCTGTGCATTCCTCGAACACACGGGCTTGACGTCCCGTCTGTTCTCCGTCAGGTAGTTACACGCAGTGACCGAACGCTCCGCAAGTTCTACCTTGAACGATTAATAACTGGACGCCCCACTCCAGTTGTAACCAACACAGTGATGTGCGCGTGTGTCATTTAATTCCTCTAAAATGAACTAATCACGCGCACAACCTGGACACAATTCTTATTGTGTATATAGTTTGTACATATTACTTCTCCCCCTATCCTCTCTTCCTGTCCCCTCACCTCTTTCATTTCATTTCTTCATTCTGCCTGCTGTCCTTTATTTCCGCTGCCCCAGCTCAGGTGCTTCAGTATCGATGGCAGATGCCGGGGCTAGCAAAAATCTTTTCCTTCCTTTTTACTATTATTTTTAATAAAACCACTACCACCACCACCCTCTGAGCAAAGTAGCTTCTAGGAATAATTGGGTTTCGAAGCGGAGTCACCCTCCACTTGTTGTCTTCGACTTCCTCAGCGCGCGTGTTCGAGACGCGCCGGGACCTTGCGTTCCCATAAGCAGCAGTGGTAAAGCGTTATCGTACAATTCCCTTTGGTTCCATGCAGTCTTTTTTTCTTTATGCGTTCATGGAGGCAGAAGCGCCGGCACGCGCATGACGTCTCCAAGCGTAGCCAATGACGGCGGAACACGTGCAGCTCGTGGCGTCGCATATGAGCCAATCGCAGAGCGGAAAAGGCCTCTATAAAAGAGAAACAGCGCAGCCATTTTGCCTTTCTCTAGGGGCTCGACAGGCAGTCAAGACGTCCGTTTCGTTGATTTCCAGTTGTGTTTGTGGCCCCGCTATCTAAATGGAGAAAGGAAAGCGCAAAGACAAGAAGAAAAACGACTCAGCTGCTGGACCTCCAGGTGCGTAGCGAATTTCCTTCCGGTTCTGTGGCCTCCGCCGCTGTCTCGTTTGGGTGCTCGATCCCTTTGTTCATCTGGCGTCACATAGTGGTCGCTTTAGGCCTAACCTCGTGGGCTACGATGATTGTGTTCTAAAGCATATTTTTGCGAGAAGGCTGAACGAAATGCACGAGCTTCGTTACCCGTTTGTTTTCGCTATTATGCACCATCGTTTTTACGTGAGCGTGAGTGACCGTGACTTGAGAGAAAAAAAGAACCTGGTTTGGTTGAGCCGAAGCGACCTCGGCAGCCTTCTAATCGCGTTAAGGTGGGTTCACGTGCAAGCAAATGAGCGAGCAGAGCGATAGAGCGGCGCGTTGCATTGAAGAATTTGCACATTTATTGAACCTCTTTCCTCTGGCCGTTCGATGCGCCGCGACCGCTCGAAACGGCTTTGTGCGCCGCGGCGGCACAAATTGCTAGCGTTTCCGCTCCTATGTGAAGTGGCCTTTGGACTGCGTACGACTTCGCGTCTCCGGTCCTCGTGGTTCGTACAGTGTCGCCATATGCAACGCCAGTATTGGGCTCGATGCCCTCAGGCTGTGACAATAGCCTTGCTTTGTTCGAACAAAGCCCGCACGCTTAGTGAAATCGCGAAGCCTTCAGCTTGCTCAAGCTCCAACCTGCGTTGTGGACAATGCACTCTTTAGATATCATTAATATTAGGCTATTTTGTTATGACAACCAACGTTTTGCATTGATGCTGCAGTCTCGGGAATACTTGATGTTGCGGTAGCATTGCTATACGATAGAATGTATGCGGAATGAAGAAAATTACCAAATTCCAGGCATGCTACGAACGTCAGTGCTAACAGGTTATGTGAAATACCTAACTGAAGCGCATAACCCAATACAAAGGATCGCGTCGCTTCGCTTCACGTCATCTTTTGTTTTTAATTTTTTCTGAGAGGACCCATAAAAGGGGTTCCAGCCGAGCCGCGCATTTGTGACCGGCGGCGCGTTCCTGCCGTGAATGCCTTGCCGAACGTTCGCCTTGCGCACGCGCACTGTTCGTCTCGACGCTCCTCGAGCACGCGCTGCTGCACGCGTCGCCCGCGCGCCTGTGTGTTCCGTCCATGCTGCTGACCTCACACGGGACGGGTGCTGTGGAACGCTCTTCAGCTTGGTCAGTGCCTTGATCCACGGCACGTTTCCGACCGCTGCTGTCTCGTTTTAGCCCGTTCTTCTTGGTGCACAGCAACCTCTCTGCAGCTCCGCACCCCAGTCCCCTCAGCGCATTTACGATTCCTTTATGGTTTATTTGGGTTTAACGTCCCAAAGAGACTTAGGCTATGAGGGACGCTGTGGTGAAGGGCTCCGGAAATTTCGACCACCTGGGGGTTCTTTAACGTGCGCTGACATCGCACAGAACACGGGCCTCATGAATTTCGCCTCCATCGAAATTCGACCGCCGCGGCCACCGAACCCGCGTCTTTCGGGTATCGTGTTTCTGCTTCATTATTCTGTTACCGCCGCATTTTTGGCTTGGGCTATCCGCATTACCCGTCACAGTGGCTCAGTGATTAGGGTGCTCGGCTACTGTTCCGGAGTACCCGGGTTCGAACCCGACCGCGGCGGCCGCGTTTCGATGGAGGCGAAATGCAGAGGCGCTCGAGCGTTGTGCGATGTCAGTGCAGGTTAAATATCTCCTGGTGGTCAAAACTTTTTCGGAGACCCCACTACGGCACCTCTTTCTTCCTTTCTTTTTTCACTCGCTCCTTCTATCCCTTCCCTTCCGGCGTGGTACAGGTGTCCACCGAGATATGCAAGACGGTTACTGCGTTATTTTCTTTCCTCAAAAGCCAATTTTCAAAAAATACCTCTCCCCGGATTGTGGTCGCTATTTCTCGCGACTGCGTGTTTTTTTTGTTGTTTTTTTTTTTGGGGGGGGGGGCTGCCGGGTGAAGTCAAGGCGGCTTAACAGCTTGACGAGTTTGACCTTGAACCGAGGAGAAACCATGTGAGAGCTATGACGTCACTCAGCCGCCACCGTCGCGTTCATTGTGATCATTGGCATTGTCGTTCACGATGTTGCGGACTCCGTCGATTTTGAAGAAAGGAAGGGAATTGGGGAAGCGCGTTTCCCACAGCGAGCATGTGCTGACATTCTCCGTGACAGCAAGCGTTATCCGCGGCAAGAAACGTGCATTCTTTACGCCCGATATATAAATGAAAAAAATGGAAGGCTGATTCGACGGACGGTAATTCTAAAGTTCAGCCCAGGTCTCCGCAAGCCGCCAGCTACCGCTTGGCAGGTGTCGTGTTACGTTGCTAGCCCCCCTCCGGCATCGTCCCGTAGCAGCCGCCTTCCGGCTGTCCATTCCTCTCGCCGTGTCAGGTGGCGCTTCGCTCTGCTACTACGTGCCAACACGTCACCTGTCACACTCCGTAACACGTCATCTGTCAGGTAGCATGTTACAGCGACTACGATGCGGAACGCAGGGACGGGCGAGCTGCGCCCTAAACGGAATGAAACTGAAGAAGTCACTGCAGTTGAACACGAAGCGAAAAGTTTCACCACGTTTGGTAAAGCATTCATCGCATAGGCCGGAGAATAACCTTGGGCGACCTTCAGCCCAACCACGTTAGCCGTGTATGACCGTACGTGGTACAGTTATGGCGTCGCTCTTGACCCTTTACCCATGACCTTTAGTTCACCTCTGCTCTTTGACATTGGGTGATACTACGTCTAAGCCATGTCGTGTGTGTATATAATATAGAACGGCCGTGAATGCAGGCGCTGCCATGGACGAGCCTGAGGCACTTTGCAAGCGTCCTTGCTTTTCGCTGAATTCCAGGGTTAGCCAAGTTGTTTTTTTTGTTTTAGAAAATTGTTTTTATTCTCACGTATACAGCTAGACGAAAAGCGTGCGCGTGTGTCTCAAGTATATTGAATGCGCGGCGGGGTTTGTCGTTTGCCGCTTCTTCGTTGCTGTGGGGGGAGGGCTGATCACTTTTGTGTGAAAATTAAGACCCTGCGCGACAGCTATTGCCTCGCACTAAGTTCTTCAGTGCAAGGGCTATACGACGCTGTTTGGGGGAGCTGCATGTTTAGTCGCGTTTAGTCACGGAGCATGCCATTATCGGCTTACACAGCTGTCTGAGTTGGGACGGCTGTTCCGACCTGTTCTCTCGACCACAGTATACTGAGTTTTCGGTCACTGACCATGTCAACTATGTTAACTGCAGTCAGCTGACCACTTTCACATGGTCAGTAAACCGAAGATTCATTCTGCTGACCTGACCAGACGGCATTCCATCAAACCATCGACTAAGTACTCTATACCAGCTGTTTTTTCCCGTTGAGCAGACAAGGGAAGGGACGAGAGGGGCTCGTTAAGAAATACATGACGCAAGCCAACAGTGACCGAACCAAGGAGCATAGGGAAATTTAAAAAAAAATATTTTGTGGTGTTCATCAGTGGGGGCTTAATATGGCAATGACTTTTTAAATAGTCTCTTTGCGACCTTAAACCCCCATAAAAAGCGAAACTTTTTAAAGATAATTCATTAAAAGCAGAAGAAAAACAACCACATGCCGCCGGTGGGATCCGAAACCCACGACCTCTGAATTTCGCGTCCGGTGCTCTACCAACAGAGCTCCGGCGATGCCTGTCCAGTCTTCTGCTTTCGACAGTGTATATATGCGTGTCTTAACGATCGATATGATCGCAAACGCAGCCGATATATAGAGCCGGCGTTAAATGGGCATTTTCGGCTCGCAGCAGTGCCTTCGGCCAGCGGTGGCAACCAAGCCACACCTCCTGCTCCGTCGCCCGCCGGTCCCTCGTGGGTTTCGTTCGCGCAAGCACTCCAGCAGGGCGCCGCGGCCAGCCCGCAGCCGCGCGCCGTCAGCGGCGGCCCGACCACGGCCGCGGATCCCAGCGCTCACCCCACCGCTCAGCCCAGCGCCTCCCGTCCCAGCTACGGGGCCGCCGCCGCCGCGGGTTCCGCCAAGGTAGCTTCCAGCAGCCCCCGGCCTGCATCCGCAGCAGCCGCCGTGAGTGGCACTCAGCCGGCAGCAGCTGCCCTACCACCGTCGCCACCAAGCACGCCGCCCGTCGCGGTGACACAGCAGACCCCCGCAGCTGGCGACCAGGCCACTTCAGGCGACGTTGTCAGGATCAAGGTGCGTACTGTTTTCCGAAAAGGGCTTCATCTTGAGCCATGCCATGTAGTTCGTTTAACCTCGTTATAAGGAAGCTGAAAGTTCGTTCACGGCTGTTGCTTCGTTATATGCACTGTTGAAGGAGCTCCCGAGGGGAATCGTAATTCCTTCGTTATATTCATTATTTCGTTATAAACCATGCTGTGCATCTCGTTATGCCAGCGGTCCAAATACATTTGAACCTCTTTACAACGAAGTTGAAGGTTTCCGGTGGTTACTTCGTTATAGCTGTAGCTTCGTTATAGCCCCTGATGGCCGAGCTTCCACGTGCAATCATTTCTTCGTTATATAAGTTGTTTCGTATTAAACCGCTTCGTTACAAAGAGGTTCAGCTGTTAGCTTCAAGGCAAGAGGAAACCTCACCTCTCCAAAACATCGACTTAAGTGGACGGTACGAGAACCGAACTCCGGTATAATACAACTGAAGAAAGAAGCGGCATGTGCCTCTCGATAGAGGCCCTCCAGCAAATGGCGTCGACTGGTTCCCATGACGTCATGGTTACTCAATCCTCTTGGACCTGTGTGACATCTCAGGGAGTGGCATATGAAAGGATATGAACCACCGCTTGATCAGATTGACAGCGGCGCCCGGAGAATCGGCCGACGCCGTAGGCTGCAAGGCGTCCTTTGAAGTGCATCCGTCGCTTCTTTCTGGAGTTCCAGCCGACTACAGGGCTTAGTTTTTACTGCTGAAAAGTGCTGTGGGTAGCAAGCATCGTGGTAGTGCATGACGTATAGGGCGCTCTGGAAGTGAAACGTAAGATTTAGCTGCTGACAATGCCTAGATCGAGAACAACGTTTCGGAACCGCTACGGGTTCCTTGGTCAACAATGAGGAGGACAAGGCGAGTGGCTGAAATTTAAAACCGAAGTTTGTGACGTAAAGACCGTACTTAAATGAGTGGTTCGAATCAGACCGGGCAGCTAAAATACATTTCGATGAAGGCGAAGCGCTAAGGCACCCCTGTGCTTTGCGATGTCAGTGTACAATAAAGATCCCCAGATGATTGAAATTATTGCGGAGCCCTCCACTACAGCACCTCTTTCTTCCTTTCCTCTTTCATCCTTTCCTTTTTCACTCCCTCCGTTTTCCCTTCCCTTATAGGGTGTTTCATGTGTCTGCCAATATGTGAGAAAGATACAGCGCCATTTCCTTTCCCCAAAAATCAATTTTCAATTTTCACAGTTTCTTCTGTGAGGTTCAGGGCCTTAGTCTCACCTGGATAAAGGGTGGCTCAAGCAATTGGTGCGTCGTCAGGTTTAGCCTTGGAGTTAACTACTTATACGCCGGCGGCCGAGTGTTTTGTTGCCAGCGTATGAAATATTGTTTTTAAAGTGAAAGCTTTACTGGCCACAGGTTGAGCAATTTTGCATGATTCCTGGAGAGCACGTGGAGCAGTAATGACACATGGCATTTCTCTCTTTCGCTCTCTACCCACTACTGTGCATGCCCCACTAGTAGCACTGAGCCACAGGTGTTCCACCTGCCTTTCCTCAAAATCCAACTTTCAATTTTGTTTTCTCTTTCCTCTTTCCCTCCCTCCTTTATCACTTCCTTCTTGGGGTGGTTCGGGTGTCCACTGAGATATGTGAGATGGTTACTGTGCGATTTCCTTTCCTCAAAAACCAAAGAAAACAAGTTAGTGGAAGGACTTTGTAGAGTTCATTGGAGTTCACAATTTTGCAAAGACTATTCATTTTCACGAAAGGAAAGGCGCACAACCAGGAAAGGTGCACAAACGGCTCTGCGGGACAGTGGAGAGCTCAATCTCGCTTCCCCTTTGTATATCCTGGATTAGCTGGGCTAATCCAACCCGCCGCGGTGGCTCAGTGGTTAGGGCGCTCTGCTACTGATCTGGAGTTCCCGGGTTCGAACCCGACCGCGGCAGCTGCGTTTTTATGGAGTCAAAACACTAAGGCGCCCATGTGCTGTGCGATGTCAGTGCAGGTTAAAGATCCTCAGGTGGTCGAAATTATTCCGGTGCCCTCCACTACGGAACCTCTTTCTTCTTTCACTCCCTCTATCCCTTCTTTTATGGCGCGGTTCAGGTGTGCAGGGATATATGAGACAGATGGTGCATCATTTCCTTATCCCAAAAAGCAATTATTATTATTATTCCTATTATTATTATTATTATTGGGCTAATCGACATTAACTTTTCTGGCGGGAGGGGGGGGGGAAGGAAATGGTGCAGTACCCCCAACCGCCCCCGTAAGGGAAGGGACAAGGGTGGGGGGAGTGAAAGAAGAAACGAAGTAGTGCCGTAGTGGAGGGCTGAGGAATAATTTCGACCTCCTGGGGATCTTTAACGTGCACTGACATCGAACAGCACACGGGCGCCTTTCGCCTCCATCAAAACGCAGCCGCCGCGGTCGGGTTCAAACCTGCGAACACCGGGTCAGCAGCCGAGCGCACTAAGCACTGAGCCACCGCAGTGAGTGCATTGTCTTTTTTATTCACGCGTTAAATGCGCTTTCACTCCAAGCGAAATGTTGCACTGTCGAGCCCAAACTTCCACTCTGGCAAACTGATGTTTCCTTGGGCTGTAGCTGTTGATTCTTATAAATTACGCGTCTGCACATTGTCAATTCATAGAAAGATTCCCGTATGTTGCTCATCTTTCACTTTTAATGAGCGGCTGGTGCGTCTTTCCGACCTCCACGAATGCCGAAATTTCCACTGTAGTTCCTTGTGCCGAGCTTCGGTGCCGGGCGCCGGTTTGTTTCATCATGAATAATTAAATTTTTCCAATTTTTTTCACCCCAATCGAGACCATTTCTGTGGGCGACCTTGGACATGTGACGTCACCAGCTGCATGCCCGTCGATATTTGCTCGGAGATTGGTCAAGAAGAAAAAAAATAAGACCTTTGTTTTTGGCCATTTCACACAAACAGTGGTCTGTCGCTTACAGTCTCCAGTTTAGTCAGTCAACGCACCGAGAGGTTCTGTGACAGTATGCATGACGACAAGCCTTGATCTCGGCGTCATACTTGGGGAGAAACCGAGTTTTGGTTTCGGCGTTGTTTGTTTTTCCTGTTTTAAAGAGCTTCTACTGAGGATTCTGAAAAACGGTTTTTGAGGCACAGAGAAGGGACTCTTAAGAAATGTGATGCGAATGGGAACACAATACCACGTCTAAACATATTCAAAATAGCCCACATTTTCCCTTTGAGTGGTTCAGAAACCTTGCAAGAAATGCTTCTACAGCTGTGGCACCATCATGGCCTTGGTTCACTGTATAAATAATTTAAGGCAGAAAAAGAACAAGTAATTACTGTCTCGCTTTTGATGAACACCGCGACTACGCAGTGCGGTTCCTTGATTTTGCAATCGTCCCGATCGTCCCTGTCATATGCGCTAAAAATAGCACAAGGCTCTGAAATATAATCCGAGGAAAGTACAGGGTCGGCTAAAAGTTCTCAGGCCAAAGGGTCTGCTTTTGAGCTGTATTATCAGGCAGACATGACACCACCAGACTCAGAATATCCGTAGAAAGCGGAAGAGGTATCGTTCTGTGCTCTGGGAACCTTGATAGCTTTATTCGCGTCTTAAATGCCATGATATACCGATGAAACAAGCAAGCCCTCTGGCCCCGAAAATTTTGACCAACCGGGTACAGAACCTCGCTCAATCACTACGTTCTCTCGTCATAAACATCGGAACCAAATATTCAGAACCCACAATCCCGAGCGAAGGTTGGCGAGCTCTTTCCAGTGACTTTTTCACGCCCGCGCATTTCTCCGCCTCGCGCTCCTGCGTATTTTTGTTCAGATGTGTCTGTCGGTTAGATTCAGAAGTAAGGCAGCTGCTATGGCCGCTGCCAGTAATAAGCGTCGCTTCGGCGGTTCAGGAAGCCCCCCCGACCCCATTCTACAGGGGGGGGGGGGGGGAATCCCGAACGCATAGGCAGCCGGCGGTGGGGCCGAGTGGGTAGGGCTGGCTGAACAGCGCCGACCTGTGAGCATGAAAAGAGTGATGAAAAGATATAGAAAGGCTCGAAGACGCTGAAATTTAAATTTTGACTGCACATAACTTCGCTTGCACAATACATTTTAAACATTGTCACTGGAGGATATTCTTGTTCAAGCGCTGTCCTTTAAAGGGCTCGCTATAATGCACGGGGTGCAGGAGGCTTTTTCCATTAAGACTCACCGGAACCGGTCCTGCGCTGTAGTGTAGATCGAAGACCATTCGGCCAAACTTATGTGACGCTCAACACACGAAAGAGTGCGTCCATACTTAATTGTTCATGCTCTGCTCTAATTACCTCCAAACACGGCGCAGGAGCTCGAGCGAACCCTACCCTCTCACTTCCCACGGCGGCCTGCCCACGGCCAGCTGGGCCGGACCATACAACTTCTTGCCAACCACTTCAGCATCGAGATACCGACTGGCAGCGTCTACCACTACGACGTCGACATCTCCTCGGAAACTGCCAAGGAGACCAAGGTTCCTGAGCAGAAAAAGTACCGATGCCTCAGTACAAAGATCAACAGGATTGTCATCGAGCTCCTAGTAAAGAAGTACCGGCAAGACCTGGCCAACTGCATCCCGGCTTTCGATGGCCGCAAGAACCTGTACACGCGCCGCCAGCTCAACTTCCGCGAGCGGACATTCACAGTCGACCTCGAGGAAGACCAAAGATCCCAGAAGTTTATAATCAAGATCCAGTACGCGGCCACAGTGAATCTGGAGATCCTGCATGGCGTCTTCCAAAAGCGCGTACAAACTGTGCCCCAGGAAGTCCTCCAGGCCATACACATCGTCTTGAGGCACAGCCCCTCGATCAACCTTGCACCGGTTGGACGCTCGTTTTTCAGACCGCCGGGACCCAACGAGTACAATGACCTCGGAGGAGGCCGGGAGGTGTGGTTTGGCTACTACACGAGTGTTCGACCCGCCCAATGGAAGCCCATGCTTAACGTCGACATGTCAGCAACAACATTCTACGAGTCGCTTCCACTGGTCGACTTCATGTGCAGGTTCTTAAGCGACAGCCGTCGTGTGTTGACGCCCGCAGACTTCCGGTCATTGCGCGACAACCAGTACGTGCGCCTGAATAGGGAGCTCAAGGGACTCCGTGTCAAAGTGACGCACCTTCCGTACCCGCGCAAGTACAAAGTGGTCAAGATCACGAGGGAACCTGCGAAGGAAATCTATTTTGAATCAGAAGGTAGTCAGATCTCCGTCGCCGACTACTTCCAGAGCCGCTACAGGCGCTTGTCGTACCCGAACTTCCCTTGCGTGCAGAGTGGCAGCCCGACGCATCCGGTCTACATTCCTCTGGAGGTGTGCGAGCTGGCCGAAGGCCAGCACTGTCGGAAGAAGCTCGACGAGAGTCAGACCGCCGAGATGATCAAGCGCACGGCCAAGCCGCCAGCCAAGCGCTTCCAGAAGATTCGTCAGTCTGTGCGCGACATGGTCAGCAGCTCGGACAAGTACCTGCGAGAGTTCGGCGTCAAGATCAACACTGAGCCCACTCAGGTTGTGGGCAGAGTGCTCGACCCGCCATCTCTGGTATTTGAGAACAACACCATGTGCAAGCCGCGCGACGGTACGTGGGATCTCCGAGGGCAGCGCTTCTACAAGGCGATGTCCATGACAAAGTGGATTGTTCTCAACGTGAGCCGCTTCGCGCACAAGGATTCCCTGGAAAACTTCATCAGGATGCTGATCCGCATCGGCCAAGAACTGGGCATGCGCATTGCGCAGCCGCTTGCGGTCATCACGTTCGACACAAACCGCAAGCCCATGCGGACCGTTCTCACGGAGCAGCGCAAGCAGTACCCGCAGTTGGAGATGGTTGTGGCAGTGATAACAAAAGCCACGAACTACGCTGAGATCAAGCAGGTGGCAGAGACTGAGCTCTCTCTGCGCACACAATGCATCTTGGACAACAACGTGGTCCAAAAGTGCAACGCAGCGCTCATCCAAAACCTGTGCCAGAAGATCAACGCCAAGATGGGCGGTATCAACAATAGTCTCCTGATGCAGGAGAAGCCGAAGCTGTTTCATAGGCCCGTGATCGTCATTGGAGCAGACGTGTCGCACCCATCGCCTGGAGACAAGGTGAGGCCATCCATCGCCGCGTGCGTCGGAAGCCTAGACAGTGTACCGTCCAAGTTTCACGCCACCATTCGGGTACAGATTGAAGACTCCAAGGCTAAGGCGCGTGTGGAAATCATTAGAGACCTGAAAGACATGATCAAAGAATTGCTACTGGCTTTCCACCACGCCACCAGGCACAAGCCCGAGCGGATCGTCTTCTACAGGGACGGAGTGAGCGAGGGGCAGTTCTTGGAAGTCCGTAACTATGAGGTAAGTAACTGCGCCTACTACTATACTGTGCCCACTAAATGCTCATCTTGTTAAGACAGTTTTTCCCGCATTCAATGTCACTAGTGTCATTGGATAACCTTTGTCTTTGGAGAAGCCGACTAGCTGTGCATATACGTAACGACACCGAATTGATCTCCACAGGGATATAATTTCAGGACATCCAGGATATTCATTTCTGGAGACGTCTTGTCGGCGTTAGTTGACCTCAGCTTGATCGTTTCTCTTCAAAAGGTGGTAAACATCCAAGACTGAGGCCTCTGGCGCGGTTTTGTACGTATCCGCTCCGCCTCTCATCCTTCTTACACACGGGCGATTATAACTGCTGTGCAGTTGACCGTCCGTTGAGCTGAACGACAGTTCGAGGTGTTATACCCGTGCCACACGGTCAAGTTTTATGTCATTAATTACTTAGTAAATCAATTTTTAACGCAATTGGCGCGGTGCCACACACTTGTATTTAATGACATTAGACAGACTAACTGGCGTTTGCGACCTTCTGAGTTCGCCACACCTCATTCGCCCGAGATCTGTATACTCTTTTCGCCATTCCGCATGCGGAAAGACATGCAACTTTTTTGTGTGAAGTCACTACCCAGAGTATAATCGTTTATTCATAAACAACACTATTTTTAATAGGAATTCATATGTACTGTTATCCTGTGAGCTGACACACGAGTTCTACTTTTACACACTTGTCAAGCAAGAACAGTGGCATTTTCTACAAAATAATTTTTATATTATATTTGAAGGGCATTGCTGTTATACTTTCTCATTAACACTGTTTATATTCAGGGCTTTTTTTTACTGCCTTGAAGGCGGTATCGTCACCGTGACTAGTTAAATTATTTATTTACTTATATACAGATACCTTATAGGCCTCTGGAGAGGCATTGTGTAAGGGGGCGATACAGAAGTTAGTGAGAAATAGGCCAGAAATCCAAAAATCATATTAAAAGTACAGCAAAACACACAAAAAACAGGTGAGTTCAGATAAGATATCGCAATTCATTAACAGGAATAAAAGTAAAAAACCACTCTGCTTCATGAAACAAAAACAGGAGAAATGCACGAAGATTTATACAAAAGCCAAAGAAAACATATCAGGCATAAATGAGCAAAGCTGCGCATCACGAAACCGAAGAGGCAATAGTCTCAAGCTGCTGAAAACGAAGTTGTACGAATCCTGAGTATTTAAATGACGTGCTAACCGTTATCAACGAAATGTTTGGGTAGATGTTCGCGAAAGGGGTCTTGATTAGCCTGCAGGGCGGTGCAGTCCGGAAGATCGTTCCAGAGACGAATGGCACGCGGGAGTGACGAGAAGTTGAAATCATGTGTGTTGCCATAAATTCGGCATAGCTGCAGTTATAAGTAGGAGGGACGTTGTAGATGTGCTGGCGGTGAATCAGTGGCATGGACGTATTTGTGAAAGATAGATAAAAGGGCAGTCTCGCGACGAATTTGCAAAGGATGCATGGAGCGAAAGTTTGATCTTCAGTTGGGTTGCACTGGACTGATAACTGTAATTTTGCCAAAATGAGACGACAAGCCCGATTCTGGACAGCTTCCAACTTCTCTATTAGATATTTCTGATAAGGTGACCAGATGGATGAAGTGTACTCTAGCTGCGGTGCTACAAAAGTAATATAGGCTTGTTTACGCATGTCAGGGGTAGTGCATAGCAGGTTACGGCGAAAGAAAACTAGTGACCGGGAAGCATTAGCGAAAGTGGTGGATGTGTGTTCAGCCCGAGAAAAGTTTGGTGAAATATGGACGCCTAGATGCTTATACTGCGTATTCCGAGCCAATGTATCGTTATTATTGCGGTATGGAAAATTCGAAGTTGCGCATTTTCGGCTAAAAGTATTTATATTACACTTCGAAATGTTTAGTCATTAGACACGTTTTACACCAGTCGTTTATGCAATCGAGGTGACTTTGAAGTTCAAGGTGGCCATTAGTAAATTTTATTGGTCAATGAATAATGCAGACGTCAGCAAATATGTGTATCTAAGATGAGATTGTTGCTGGCAGGTTATTAATGTAAATTATTAATAGTAATGGACAGAGGAGGCTTCTAGCGCCGCGCCCGATGTAACATCGCAAACAGGAAATTAATACTTGTTAACAACGGTGTACTGCTGGCAATTAGAAAGAAAACTACGGACCCATGACAGAGTTAAAGAATGTAATTTAAGCGCACAAAGCTTAGATATTTGTCGGCAATGTTCTACCCGATAAAATTCTTTGGCAAAGTCCAAAAAGGTGGAAGTGGGCAGTTTTCGTGCGAGTGTTTGTTGCCACTTTTGAAAACCGGTACAACCTTTCCTATTTTTCAACCGGTGGAAACCTCACCTGTAGATATTGACTGCTTAAAGATATGAAGGAAGATGATTTTGGAGACAGAAATGGCATTTCTTTAGTATTTTGAATTGATTTAATCGACACCAGAAAAAGAGAGTACTAGGTTATTTATCAGGTGTACTAAGCCATCAAGTGTAATGTCAACCGGCGCCATGTACGGGTAACCAAAATCAGGTACATACGAGACGTTAGGATTATCTTCTTTGGTGAAAATATATGCGAAAAACGAGTTAAATGCTTTAGGACATTCAGCATCGAAGTAGGGGGTGCTGTCAATATCATGTATTGATATATCATTACTGACACTGTTCGGACGTATTGTTTTGAAGGACTTGCTTTTATTGTTCTTAAGTAGCGCAGGAAGGGCTTTTTGAAAAAAAAAAATTTTTTCGTCACAAAGGCCAGAACAACAGAGGTTTAGGTAGGTTTTATATTTACCCGGCGCGCAGGGCGAACATTTGTGCTTTGTATTTTTGTACAACCGTTTTTTTTCTTATTTCTCATGCATTGATGCTTTCTTGTAAAGCAAGTGTTAGGTTTATGATTTGATAGCGTGATAAGCGGGACATGTTTGGCTACTATTTCGGCGAGCTTGCCTGTAAATTGAACCCGCGGTTATATTCTACTGACTTATATTGAAAAGAGGGTGTCCGAATATTATCAGAAAACATTTGAATTTCGTCATTTATTGGATTGTAATCTCCTCTGTTTAGTTGCGAATCAGTAATGTCAATAAATCTGCCAATAAATAATAATGTCGTTAAATCTCGACGTGTAGCGCCAGCTCCGAAAATAATGGCATAGGCAAACTTAAGGCTACAAACATCTAGAAAGTGCGCGTGTGGCACGGGTAATAAAAGGCAGCGCCACCTGCTGTTGAGATCTCAGCTCAGTGGAGATACGCAGTTGGACCAGTCTACTGACCCGCTGCATCGGCCGAGTCGGCGGCATTTCCGGCTGCCACATTTTGCTATCTTGGCTAATATAAGTACAACTACAACTTCCATTATAGTCGGATACAACTCAAGAACCCAGCAACTCAAGAACCCTGAATGGACTCTCTTGCAGCCAATGGCATAGACCAATTCTCATGAGCCTGCTTGGGTAACCACGTGGCGAATGCTAGATGAAAGGGGTTAGTCTCCCCCCTCACAGGGAAGACTATTGTCACTGCCACAGCGCACACCGCATTGTCAGCCTTGATGGTTCGTGATGATAAGCCGAAGCCATTGGCTGGAAGGGGGTCCTTTTACGGAGAAAATCGGCTTCATTCTTGAGTGTATCCGACTATATTCGGATTAGTGTAACCAGAAAAAAAAAGCCCGAGAAGTGGCACCAGTAAAACAACGGCTGAGCGGTGAAGCCGGACGTTCCTGTACTGAATTTTTTTTGGCTCTGTGTGGTTGTTCACTACAGGTAGACTGAAACGCCAAGCTTGCACAGAAATTTTTGTTGAGTGAAGTCAACTAGGTGGTCAATGCGCAGAGTTATGTGCAAACCGATCACGTGATCCGGAATGTGGACCGCGTGAACTCAATTTAGAGGAGTATGCCGAGTAACTGCAGCCGACTGTTATTCATTTAAGCGTCAGTTGGAAAAGCTGCACTTCCGTTGAACTGAACGGTAGCTGAAACGGCTCGTTTAACCAGAGTACAACCGATAATAGCATTGCTTAAAAAAACGGTGATCTTCGCCGTACACTCTTTGTGAAACGACAATTGTATAAGATACGACAGCATAGTTCGTGGACATCCAAATTGTTTGGTTTACATTCTGAACTAGGTAGATATCGTGATGATTCGAATGGCCTTTCAGCCTTGACCGACATTTTTTGTTTCCGCTCTCAAATCTCGCAGGTGAGCGCCATCCGGCTGGCGTGCAAGGAACTGTCTCCCAACGAGACCTACGAGCCAGCAATTACTTTCATCGTGGTCCAGAAGCGGCATCACACGAGGTTCATGCCCGCCAACGACCGCGACGGCGTGGGCAAGTGTCGCAACGTCCCACCAGGCACGACCGTAGACTCGGTGGTCACGCACCCGCTGGACTTCGACTTCTTCCTCTGCAGCCACTTCGGCATCCAGGTAGGCGTCCTCTTCTCCGCTCTTGTTGCGATTGTCAGTGGGAAGAAATGGTCTGCGGTGTTTTCGTTTATGAATTTGCGGAGGAAATAGTCCGGGCGCCGGCATCGCCAAAGTCGTGTCGCGTCGTTAATGCGCTACAAATTCCAGGAGCGCCTGCGGTGTAGGCCTTCCACATCTTGAGGAAACGGAAGCATGGTTTTCGAGATCACCTACGCGCGAAACTGTGACGGAAGATTTCCGCTTTACATTGAGTCCATCAGGAGCGCTGTGTGTGACTGTGACGTCATCGTTCACCTTTGGGGAAGCGGTATCGGAAGTTGCGCATGGGGGGCCTCTATGGCCAGTGCTCAGTGATGCTGTCATGTGGATATGGTCATTGGTTTTTATTCTCGAGGTGGCGTCTACTGAGACATGATTGCAGAAGGTTGGGTGAAAAGAGAAGCGCTTGATGTTTAGCTCGTACGTAAAAGATGGAAGCGGCTTTTAAGTCTCAAAAAACGGTCAAAAATTGATTTTTGTTTAAATAGTCGTGTCGGCTTGTATGCCTCGGTGTTTATGCTGTCCCGAAGTCGGGACACCGACATAGATGACGATGACCGACCAATGCGCTGATGACAGCCAGCCAGGAAATAATAGTTATTCACTGTATTTATTGGCGCGAGGGCATCTAAGGCCAGATAAAGCCGGAAACATGTTGTGCATGCGGCATTAGGAGCAGGGCAAGTGCATGGGTTGCTCATGGGCACTGCCGGTTTTTGTATATTGCGTTTAAACACTGTCCTTCCCACGTAATGGCGCATTTAAACCGCAAACACCACGCCACGCCACATCGCACCACAAGCAGGACCACACCGCACCACCACATACCTCGACACGACGCGACACAACATGACACGGCCCTTGGAATTCTCGCATGTGAATAAGTGTACTCCTCGGCGCACCCGCAGGGCACCAGCCGGCCGGCCCACTACTATGTCGTGTGGGATGACTCCATGTTCAGCGCGGACGACCTGCAGAAGCTCAGCTTCTACCTGTGCCACACATACTCCCGATGTGCAAGGAGCGTGAGCATCCCGGCCCCTGTGTACTACGCGCACCTGGCCGCCTTCCGTGCAAAACACCACATCGCCAGCAAGCTGGAGACGTCCGGCGCGGTCAGCCAGTCGTCTGAGGGCGGCGGTGACACAGTGTTGACTACTGCCCAATACGTGGAGGCCGTCAAGGTGCTGCAGGAACTGCAGGCCTCCATGTACTTCGTGTAATGGAGGAGGTTCTCCGCTGCCCCTGCATTCCGGTTACGGTGAGCCTGGAGGCGCACCACTGACGTCATACCCAACAGTTCTGGAGAAAAGCAATCTGGAACGGGAAAACGTTTAAAGGCATTTGCAGGGAGGGTGTTATATAGGGTATAGGGAGGGTATTATGAGCGCAGTGTTCCTCATATATTGTAAAATTCTACTACAACGATCAATATATCCCCAACCTACCGCCTGCAGGCTTGCATTTTTTTTTGCTATTAACGTTTTTGCTACAGTCCAAAGTGTTCCTCATTGGTTTTCTATTACAGTCATAACTGCTCGATGCGAGCAATGGAAACAGTATAAAAGGAAGATTTTTCCAGATATCGGAAGAATGGGCCTTGAATATTTCAATACCAGAATCTTACACTTTCCCAAATTTCAATTTTTTTTGTCGAAGAATGTTGGACATGTGCGCAAGACGTAGAGGACAAGATATACGTGACACGCAGTGGACATCTTCTCCCGGCCCTCTTGGCGTTGCACTGTCGTGTGTTCAAGGCGCAGGTGAAGTGGTATGCATGGGATGGACGATAAAGATCACCGCTTTACGAATGCCGTATAGCAACATTTTTTAATGCGTTTTGTTGTAGTGAGAGACGACTTAACTGTTAAGTGCTGCTCCGCCCACATTTGGGCCGCTGCATCGAATTCCTCCACGAGGAAAAAATTAATCGGTTATAAATTCGTTTTGTGTTACCTAAACTAGAAGTTTACCACCAGACGAAATTAAAAACGAGAGAATTTTGATCCAAATTCTATGATCGGAACTTAAAGTGTTTCAGTTTGGTTCATTGTAAGCTACACATCACAGATGCGCAACTGAATAGGAACATGAACACAAAGCGCTTGCCCTGTGTTGTGTGCCTTTCACGTGTTTAATTGCGCTTAGTTCAGCTGTGCATCTTCTATGAGCGCACAACCAAAATTTTCCGTTAAATATATATGCGCCTAATATGCTTTTTTTTGTCGTCCTAACAAAATGTTATTGACCACTGTCCGGCGATATTTTCTCTTTTTCTCGCTGCCTGCGCCCCGACTTGCTATACTCATATATGCTGTATGTATTGCAGGCAGAGAAGAACCTGAACTGAATTTAACCGGCTTTCTGCACCTTGAGAGCATTTCATAGCTGCACAAAAATGCGATCTAACTTTAAAAACCGCAGCCTTCGCGACGTTCAACTGCATAGCCGTCAGCTAGTTGTCAAGCCCCGCGGGTGTCCCTTTGCGATAGATAGAGCGAGAAGCCCTTTAATTTAAACAAGAGATTTTAGCTCGCATGCTACACTCTAAACACAAACAAACGCCTATATGGGAGTAAGAAAGAGAGTAAGCTGCCTCCTAGCGGATAGGACAGCTTACTTCCCTTTCTTACTCCCTTTTTACTCCTTTCTGTTTAGAGCATACTCTACATGGGGAAGAGTATTGTGGCGAAAATATCGTAAGGCGAGAAGCGCGGAAAATATCTTTATAGCAGTAAAAGAATAAAAAAACAATAAATATAATCTAAGCATAAATGGGCAGTCAATTTGCGCTGAGGTACATGGACAAGTAATGCTACAAGATATTAAATGGTGATGCGCAGTATGTCCTACAAAGGGGCTATCAGTGTTCACTGCATGAATAGTGCATAGTGGTGAGACTTCAATTCATAGCGGTGAGTTGTTTTCTATTTGCCTATATAGGCGACATTGGCCTTTTCGAGCGGATGCATGGATCTCGGAGTTCGTTCTGTGAGATCGCTGTATATGCCATTTGTCACTGTTTTTCAGCATTCTCTATAGATACCAGTGTGATGAACATAGAGATCAAAAATCTTTCTTTGTGATTGGAAACAATCGCAAAAAATCGGAGACTATGAAATAACGGATTTATTTTCTTGGAAGAGATGTATGATCAGTATCTTTCAGTTGTAGCTCCGCAAGCCTGGTATGAGCAACTACTAATCGGTGGTTTTCGTTGTTAGAGGCTCGGGCTGGCTTTGATTCAAATTCGACGGAACAATTTCCAGGTTAGCGTAAGTCAGCCAAGCCGCCACTAATTGCACCTTTTGTTTTCTTGCAGGCTCGCAAGGCGAAGGATTTCCTTGGTTTTGTTCTTGCATGTGCTGTCCGAAGAGTGCGGGAGCCTACATTGTTGTTTGCTGTTCTTGTGCCTTGAAATCTATTAAGTTCTAATAAAAAAAGGTCGATAAAGTTGGCCGTTACATGAGGTTTCCTTGTCTTGCAGTCACTGGCGCTTGCATTGGCCAGCGTTGTCCGGATCCAGTCTTTTCAACTACAACACATGCTAAAAAGTGATAGGGTTTTGAAACGTAGTTAAGCCGAGTAGAGGTGCGAAAGCATGTGTTTGGCTAGGTTGGCTCAAGGTTTTGCTTGGCTGGTTGTGTTTTGCTTTGCTGTGATATTGGGCTAAGGTTAAGCTCTGAAAGAGGTTAGGCTGATCTGATCTGTTCACGCCGCAGATGGAAGTTGATATAGACGATGACGTGCAATGGACAGCATGAGTGAGTGTGGTTTTTTGACACGAGGCGTGATCGGCTGCGGAGATAGCACAGTGCTCCTTGTGTAGTGGTGAGCGAATCTGATCTGTTCGGGCCTCCGAGGGTTCATCGCCCAGTCGCAGCAATACTTATATTTTATTTCTTCATGCGCCTAGGTTGACACTCAAAGTCAAGCTCCGCGCAAACTCGGTCAGCCGATTAGACTTCGTGAGCTAGTCCCTTCCCAAGCAGCGCAGGCAAATTGGCCAATTTTGCGAATGACTGATTTCACTCTGGTGATAAAAATTTGCCAGTATATTCTCAATATTGGGCCGATTAGTTGTGCTGCTGGGTGTCAGTACTTCGCGCACCTTTGTGTGCGCACCGAGACACCCTTAGAGCGCGTGGGGGTAGCGGTCTCGGTGCCAAAAGAGATGCCATTGACTCAATGTGCCAAGCTCAGCCGGAGACCAGCTACCAAGAGCCGAGGGGGTTGGTCGTTTGGTGCCCAGCCTTCGCCGGTCGCAAGCCAGAGAATGGGTCGGAGCCAAAGGTTCACAAAACCAAACAAAGCTTATACAGCAGAGAGACGATACAGAGGATTTCGCAATCATTCGTACGAGCACATACAAAGTGATTTACAAATACAGTGCAACTCATGCAAATTAACAATCGAGAGAGATTACAATTCAACAGAATCTGCATTTAAAGCGCACTAACACAGAGAGAAAACAAACACAATTTGTTCACCGGGCACTGGGAGAGTAGACGACCTGAGGAGCACGACAGGGCCGATCCACAGACTGGCGCACGTTACCTCGGTGGTCCGTGGCTGGTCGAGTGGTGTTCTCCCGGGAGTCGTGCGTGCGCGCATGTCAATGTTCCCGGATGTTCCCTCTGAGGACACTTGACTGCATGCCTCAGGCCATAGCGCCCGCATGCATGCCGGTAGTGTTCGGTTTCGGCACCGGCCTCGATCGGCGGCCCACGTTCTTCTTGAACCCTTTCCCTTCGAGCAGAGTGTGCGGTCTCGTCACTGCTTTGGCGGCAGAGTTGGCGTCACTCCGTATGCCAGCCCTGCTACGACGGCGCCGCTGCTAAGCGCAGCCACTGCCCCCTGGACAAAGAGCCTTTCCAGGAGGAAGACATGGCGTGGACAACCATCAGCAGGGGCAACGTTCTCGGCCGAAAGGTACGCCGCTGGAACTCTGAGCACGGCTGCGATGCCGAGTGCGTGGCGTCCGCCATGTTGGAACACTTCGCCAACGCCTACCAGTACCACGCCATGATCTCCCCTTGTGTATCCAGATGGTCCTGCACCAGGACATTGCGGAACATCTGGAGCGCGACTGTTTATCGTCCCGCGCACGCGAACAAGACGATAAATTTGGCAACGTATTCATGCAAATAAAAGAAGCGTTAGGAAAGATACAGGAAGGGAATGGTGCCCTGCGGATGAAGCTGGATTCATTCGAGCAGTGTCTGCGCCCTGAGACTTAAAACACAGTAGCATCTCAGTCCACTACTATCGCCAGTGCAGTGACGGACGCTCTAGAAAACAAGGTTTTGGGGCTCAAGACCTTGGCCGAGACGGCATTAGCTGAACACAGGCGCGAAGTCGCATCGGAAATCAGGGACGCACTGGCTGGAAACGGGAGGTCCATGAAAGAGGTAGTCATGCCAGAGTGTGAGCGGACAGCGCTGTTTATGAAGGACAAGGTCGTAGAAGCCTTGTGTGAAGATCGCACGCTGGGAGATGCCGGATTTTTAGCTTCGGCGGCGTCTGCTGGAAAACAGGCTGCGTCAGTAGACGACGAGGCCAAAGCTGAGGAACAGCTGATCATCGCTTCCCTGAACATCGGTGGTGATTTTCTGGACAAGTAGGTTCCGTTCGAATGAACCATATATGACTGGGATGAATTTCTCTCCCAAGCACGTTCTTCGCCATTCCGCACAAGCAGCGATGACCAGCCTAGCTACCACCATGGAAACCTTATAGTTCCGTGCCAATGTTTTCACGGCCACCGTGTTTGGCCTCGTGTTTACATACTCGAGGGCTTGTGCGACAAATTCCTGAATTGACCCATGGATAAGAAGGTTAAGCTAGTTCTCATCGATCCTAGCGACTGCACGAGACAATTAACTGTAAGGAATGCAATTCGACCAGTCCGCCGCTGCGCTTGTATGCATACTGCCTTTGCCAACTGCATCAAGTTACCATGCTTTGCAGTAGGAATATACTACCGTTGCTAAGAGTAAGCATTCCGTAAATTTAGTGACTGAAATCTCCTACGGAACTTGGGCAAAATACCCTGCCCCTAAATGTGAGCGCGCTAGAGGACAGCTTACTTTGTTTTTACACCTTTATCGGCTTATTCGTGTATAGATTGTGGGCGCTATATATGGCACATCTTCGGGGTTACCGACAGGGGCGTATTTATGGGAGGAAAGGGAGCCCCCCCTTATCTCGGCTGGACCCCATTATGTGGACGAAAAAAAGTCCAAGAAATACGCTGTTGAAATGCGACCAGCATTTCCAAGAGTAACACATGAATCTGCCCCTGGTTACCGACTCGTATCTCTGTCCACGAAAAGCCTTGCCTCGTTGTGACATGAGCACTACGCCAACACGCTTCTTCGGCTGTCGTTCCATTCGAAATAGTGAAATACGGCGAGGTGTGGGTGGGCAGCAGCAGAAAGCAGAGAACTCTGAAGAAAAGCTGTACGGGAGTACGAGGTTATGTGACATTTATCCTCCAGCTTAATCATAATTAATGCAGCCGACCCTGGTCGATTAAAAAATTGCTGGCTAATCCGTGCTACGCCTATATTACCCCACTGCAGGAATGCTTGCCTACTGTTCATTGTTTTGATCTCATCCACACGCAAGCAACAACGCAATGAACATTGTCAGCAAAAAAATCTTTATGCACTTGTTTCTTTGCCAAGATGGAATTAAATTTAACGCAGCACATGAAGGGAACAATACAGGCGTGAACTCACAACTGTTTATTCAGAAAGAACGCACGTACATATATGCAGTCATGCAGTGATTCATCATATCAAAATTTCCATAATATTAGGTACGTCTCCAGAGAAATTATATTTTCGCTTCAAGCGCAGTGAAATGTCGCTGATACATATATCAGCCTTTTATTCTGATAAACGCTACCAGTAGGTACCGTTCGACTTCTGCCTAGAATCTTTATATTGGTCAACTTTGGCGAGCATTTACAATATTTGCACTTCTTTTTGACGTTACGTCGCTTGTAAGCATTCAGCGATGACGTAGGCTGTACGATATGTCCGCTATGAATTATCGCCTGTTATCGGCGTCGCGGCGCAAGCACCTTTTTGGTACGCCAGGACTGAAACCCCCAATTTCAAATGTCGCCGACGCTTGTCTGTACGAAACCTTGAGTTTGCTCGGGAAGAGAAACATGGGTCGCGCTAACCTCACCGGTGGCAGCACCTGCCATCGCACGGCTCTGGCGCATCGCTTAACAGCTGCGCCACTGCGCTGGCACTGGTATAAGGACTGCTAGCGATCTATGAATTAAAAGTAGAGAATGACCATTTCCACATACATGGGCATCAGCCCATTAACTCTATCGCGTCATATCCTTAAGGCGGAACCTAAGTCCGATTTCGCCCACCTTTTTCTGAGGCACCTGCTTGACATTGAAAACCGAGCCTGGAACCTAAATTGAATTGAAAACCAAAGTTCTAGCAGACTTAATTCGTAGGTGGCCTAATCGTGCTAAATCGTGCGCCATTCTTTTTTTTTATTTTAACTTACCTCCCAATGGTGTCACGCGTTCGAGGTGAGATCGTTCAGGCGGATTCAAGGAACCAGCACGCTAGCGTTGACACAAGCACACTTAGAGCCATTTCGTGCACCCGACAAGCCAACCAGACCCACAAAAAATCGTTCACGCGAAAGAAAGAACGCGGGCACTGTCCCCCAGTGCAGAACGACGTGTGATTGCGTACTACAAGAGGACATACGAGGGCGTTGAAGAACGGGTGCTCGAACGCTACGGAGTACGCATCACAAGAAAACACATGCGCATTTTAAACGGATATAAATGCACAGTGCTGTCAAGGAATACGTTCAGTTATCTCGTGAAGATAGTGAGCAGTCATACGAAAAGTTTATCTCTCATATAAGTTCTCTTTTGTAAAAATCCCTGCTATCCCCTTTGTACTTCGCTGTGCGAAATTAGTCCGTTTTTAGCAGCGGTGTTGTTGTACAGTCGCACTAATTGAATGGCAACACTTACATGAGGAAGTGCCCGTGCATAAGCGTTAACGCTTAGCTAGATCAACGTGGCAGCAGCGCTGTCTTCTCGCGTCTGCGCAAACGACCCAACGCGTGGCGTTGCATACCCACACTGACACCTCAAAGGTGCAGGTTCGAATCCCAGTCGAACATATCTATTTGCACAGCTTTTATTTCCTCGAGCTGTCTTGTGCTGAGGACGGGCGGACAGATAGAAACCTGCGGACAGAGAGGTGACAGTGTAGCCGTTAAAAAACCCGTTGTCCCGTGTTAGGTGGCGGATCGCTATAGCAGCGCATGGTTCGAGTCACGGACGTCCTTGCACTGCAGCCCTGAAACAGTGTTCGTCTCCGTATGGGTTGCAAGTAGATATAAGGATAGGCTTGGCGGCCGTCTTACAGAGGGTTGACATCCTATGAGCGTGTCAACCCTATGAGGGTTGGACCCTATGTTGATAAAAGGCGAATTAGGAAAGGAGGGCCGGGGGGAGGGCAGCAGGAACCCATGAAAAGCATCGACCACTTTTGTGATTTCCAGAGACGGAAAACGCGCCTACAGGCCTTGAAAAACTGGTGCTCAGGTCTACCCCACGATGACGCCCCCGGCCCCTTTCCTACCGCGAGCCCGCTAGCGATTGTAGCGCCACCTCGGTTATTTGTAAACATTCAGGAATTCTACAGCTGTTAACAGCAGCAACACTAGTCTCCACTAAGAGGTCTTCTCAACGCGAAGTCAACAGCAACACTAGTCTCCACTAAGAGGTCTTCTCAACGCGAAGTCAATGTAATATATCTATGACCGTCAAATTGTACGTACAAAATAATTTTAGCGACGAAAGACAATCAATTAGAGCCACACTTCAGGGCATGAGGCGAGTAGCATTTATACTAAGCCAAGGCCTCCGAGATCGGGTATTAAGGTAGGGTTTGCTGAATGGACCTGACGCCAGTGACGCCAGCTATAGTCGGATACAACTCAAGAAGGAAGCGGCAGACGCCCGTCAAGGGAGGCCCTCCAGCCAATGGCGTCGACCGATTTTCAAGACGCCGCGGTTAATCTGATTTACCCTTGTTTATTTTCCATCCTTCTGCCACCGCCTATGAGTTCAAGCTGGCAGTTCCGAAGGGAACGGTCATGCGGAGAATGGGCCGACACCACTGGCTGGAGGGTCTCCTCTGAGGGGCATTTGTCGCTTTGTTCTTGAGTCGCATCCGAGTAGAGCTAATAGTAACGTTGCCTGCGACCATGGCACAAGGTATTTTCGTTTGCTCAAGGTGGGGTCAAAGACCCATTTTCCAAGCATTTCACCCTGTTTAAGCCGAGCACCAGGCCAGGTGAAGCTTGTACCCACTGTATCACAGCTGCGTACCCAGCGACACTGGGGATCGAACCTCTCACCTCATGCATGCTAGACGGATGCTCAGCCTCGCTACTGTACACTTGTAGCACCGGTTTTCGCCTCGACTAGCTCCACCACAAATCATTTGTTAGGCTTTATCGCGGAGCACACGTTTCCTAATCTAGTACAAATGGTGGCATTGTTTCATGAAACTGTGGACAAATTCTTATGCAAGAAAAATTTCTCTTAGCTCAGGAGACGTTGATTGGAAGAGCGCGGGGTACTTCGCCACTGCTGCAGCGGATGCGTTGCTTTCATCGTCGATGGGCTTTAACCCTAGACATAGCCGTCAGAAACGCACGAGGTAATGAACAGAGTTCTTCAGAAGAATTCACTATGGCGGCGCTCTAGTACTGCCTTGTAATCGAAGCCTGGACCACGCAAGGTTCCCGCTGGAACACCGGAACTAAACTGACGCTACTGGCCCAGCCCTACCGAACGCCACTTTTGAACTCCCTTAGAGCGTCACCCGCCGGAATAACAACTATACGTTTAATGTAGTGGCATTTCGAAAACCTTTCCGGTCATTCGCAGCTCTCACTTTTCAAACAAATATATATGTAATCAACTTACCATCCTACCGGCTTACTCCGCTGTCCACGCAATTTACATCAACAAGCGCCTTCTTCCGTTGCAATGTCCTAAGATAAAGCATTGTTCTCCTCAATGCAGTTTCGATTCCCAAGTTCGCGCCGTGTCTTGATATCCGCAGCACACACCAGGTGTCGCCAGCTGTTCCATGTTCGTTTTCGAGACAGATAGACGAAAAGAACTCTGCTTAGGGAGTAGCTGTGGCCAGCGAGGAGGTGAAAACGACCAACAGAAGAACGTCGCGTTTCTCATCAGGTAAACCGGGTAGATATAACTTCTTGGAAATATTGACAACGCAGTGCAGACCGGCCGAGATTCCGCCTGACCGTCTTCTGCCGCGCGCAAAGCTTCGCATTCTAGTGTTTTCTATTTTTACACCATACCCTGGTGTGACAAGGACGGCGGAAACGTGATAACAGTCGCACACGCAGACTGCATCCTCAGCCGACTGTGGCCGAGACGCTGCATGTTAGGATGCTTGAGTGCGTGCCTCCAGCGATGGCGCCCACGAGCCTGCAGACAGTGTTCGGTTTCGACAGAGGCTTCGATTGGAGGCCGACGTGTTTTGTGAACCCGTTCCCACCAACTAGAGTGTGCATAGTCTGCGGTCTCGTTCCTTCATCGGCAGCCATGTTACCCTGTCTACACCTGCTCTGCCAGTCCTGCTCCGAGGGCGCCGGTGCCAAACGCAACCACTGCCCCTTTCACAAGGAGCCCTTCCAGGAAGAAGACGTGGTGTGGTCAGCCTTCACCAGGGACAGTATCCTCGGCCGCAAGGTACGCTGCTGGAACGCTGAGCACGGCTGCGACGCGGAGGTCGTCGCATCCGCCATGTTGGAGCACTTCGCCAACGCCTGCCAGTTCCACGTCGTGAGATGCCCCGAATGCAGCGAGAGTGTCCGACACCGAGACATTGCGGAACATCTGGCGCGTGACTGTGAACCACCGCGCGCACGCGACCAAGCATCAGAGGACAACTTTTCGAACGCCTTTATGGAAGTCAAAGGAACGCTGGCAAAATATTGGAAGAAAATGCTGCCCTGCGCACGAAGATGGATTCGTTCGAGGACCGTCTGCACCCTGATACCAGTGGCGCCTTTGCAGCGCAGCGCACCAGTATTGCCGACGCAGTGACAGCCGCCCAAGTTTTCGGAGCTGACGACCGGAGCGGAGGCAGCGTTGGCTGAAGACCAACGCGAAGTCATCGCAGAGATCAGGGATGCGCTGGCTTACATCCAGCGGACCATGAAAGAGAAGAACAGCGAGGGGTGTGAGCGTAACGTGTCGCGTTTGGAGGACAGGGTCGTAAAAGCCGTTTGTGAAGAACGCACGCCGGCAGATGCCGGATCTTCACTTTCGGAGATGACAGCAGCTAAAATGAGGCGGCTTCAGTAGAGGACGAGGCGAAATCTCTGGAACTGCTGGCCGTAGCGTCTCTCAGCATCAGAAGCGACGTCCTCAGCAAATCCGTCCCGTACGTATGGACCATAGATGACTGGAATGGATTCTGCAGGAAATCGTCTGATCGTTTGCGTTATTTCACAGGCAACGATGGCCGGCCTAGTTACCACTATGGATACCGGTTAGTTCCGAGGCTATGCTTTAGCCGTGTCTATGTTTGGTTTCGTGTGTATATAATTGAAGGCTTGTTTGACAAGTTCCTGAAGTGGCCCATAGAGAAGAAGGTGAAGCTACTTTTAATCAATCCTTGCGACTGCACAAGGCAACTGGCATTAAGCAGCTCACTTTGTCCACTCCCAAAACATCCCCTTCCTGGTTTTAGTAAAGAAGTTGTGTTTGTAGGGAGTTCTCACACTAACATTACGGTTGACGCATTCAACAAACGTGGCTTGATCGGAAACAACAAACTCCAGCTCCGGCTCGAATTTTAATCATAAGCAACTGATCCGGAGTTCCCGGGTTCGAACCCGACCGCAGCGGCTGCGTTTTTATGGAAGAAAAACGCTGAGGCGCCCGTGTGCTGTGCCATGTCAGTGCACGTTAAAGATCCCCAGGTGGTCAAAATTATTTCGGAGCCCTCCACTATGGCACCTTCCTCTTCCTTTCTTCTTTCACTCCCTCCTTTATTCCTTCCCTTACGGCGCGGTTCAGGTGTCTAACGATATATGAGACAGATACTGAGCCATTTCCTTTCCCCAAAAAACGAATTGTAATATATAGGTCCCCTGGTGGTCAAAATAAATCCGGAACCCTCCACTACTGGATTTACTTCTTGCTTTCTTTTCGCAGTCCCTCCTTTGTCCCTTCCCTTACGGCGCGGTTCAGGTTTCCGCCGAGATTTGAGACATACTGCACCATTTCCTTTCCCCAACAGCCAATTTTCAATTTTTATGGATTGGATTGTAAAACTTTTATTGCGTCGAGAACAGATTGCAGCAGACATACTAGATGGCCACTAGCCCATGGCTAGCGGCGACCTCATTGGCTCGCTGGAATGCCCATCCTTGAATCTTGGGGTCCGATCTTACCAGCACGGCGTCCCACCGCTCGGGAGAAGCGAGCTGTATCAACTCCGCTTGAAGCGGATCATTTGCGCAGTTTCGCATAATGTGGTCATATGTGGCCCTTGCACCATATTTATGGCAGTTTGGGTCGTACTGGCCGGGGGTCCTTGAGGGGAAGCACTGCCGGATTCAGAAGGGAGCGTGTTTGCAGTCGGCGCTGCAGGTAACTTCCTGTGCTCTTGTTAACTATTTGTGGGGAGGGGCATAAGCGCGCCTGTCAAGTCTAAAGTGATGGGTGATGTCATGAAATTAGATGACCTGTCCCTCGTGAAATTCGGGTCGGAGGGCGCGCTCACTGCCGTAATGCGATAGCCCACCCTCTTCGATGACATCCTTGCCACCTCTCTCGGCGAAGGAGTAGGAGTGGGACGAGCTCTTGGCCAGTTCAACAAAACAACGCAGCTGGCCATCGTCACGCGAGCTCAAGAGGCCGCCCCCGACTGGAGGCCACACTGCCTCGCACCAGCCCCAACTAATCAATTCCATTCTGTGGCAATAAAGGTGTAACCACCACCTTAATGTAGCAGCACGCTACGGTGATACCAGCGCTTCTATTATCGAGCGGGTGCTGGTTTGCAAAGCGGATTGTTCCACCAAGAAGCGAGACAATTACATCGCCGTTTCCTTTCTTCTAAACCAATTTTTCGTAGCCCAGCGCTGCGGCATCGGGTCTCAGCGCTTTGCGAACTACACGAAATTCGATCAGAAGCGCCCATGAAGAGTGTGGCGGCAGCACAACGCTGCAGTAACGGAGTTCAATGATCATCTAGCGTTCCTAACATCAAAAAAGGAAGAAAACGTTGTTTGGTTTGGTGTGAGGGGTTCAACGTCCCAAAACAACTCAGACAATGAGAGACGCCGTAGTGAAGGCTCCGGAAATTTCGACCACCTGGGGTTATTTAGCGTGCTCTCACGTCGCACAGTACACGGGCATCTAGAATTTCGCCTCCATTTAAATTCGACCGCCGCGGCCGGGATCGAACCCGCGTCTGTCGGGTCAGCAGCCGAGCGCCGTAACTACTGGGCCACCGCGGCGGCTAAACTTTGTCACGTGGCGCTTCCTTGATGCTGGCGTTGCTGTGGTAGGCAGCAGTGTTCGACCCAGCGTGGCCTCTTTCCCGAACACGAGGTAACGACAAGCGTTTAAGCTAAATATTTAAACTACAATTGCCGTCCGCGCTCATCAAGTGAAACGTGGCGACTGCATTGCCATTCTACTCGGCGCTTTGCCTGAATTTGATAGCCAGCATTAAACACAGGTTGAAGTCAAACGTGATCGTCGTATAGAGGGGTACTGCAGTAACTTCGAACACACAGGGTTCTTTAAATAATTTCGCGTATACATCGAAACGGGGCCGTCGCTGTCAGGCTTTGTTCCCACGTCCTCTGGCTAAGGCACCTAACGCCTGATCACGAAGACACGCTCGGCACCATCCTTACATGAGTGCTGTGACGCGTGCTGTCGCTGTCTTGCAAAGTCCACACATGTGACTGTACAGATAGCTCCCCACCAGAACCACCGTCGCTCCTACGGTCGCAGTTGATGCAAAGCACATTTTTCTTTCAGTAGTTCCCCTTACACCTCTGAACTGTCCTTTGTTTGCACGCGGCAGTGGTTAGGCATAGCTGGAGCCCGTCGGCAGGCCCGTGCACATTCCTCTACCTGTGATCGCAACATGGATAGCTTATGGAATGTATAACCTCGGACATGGATGCCTGCGATGATCTTACAATACCACCAAACGCCGGCGTTGGAGATTGCCAGCGAGACGCGTATCAGACATTCCGGCTGAGCTAAGCATGGGCTAGCGTCGCCGACTTGAGTTTTTTTTTTCGCATCGCACAAAGGGAGACGTCAAAGTTTGGCGGCTCCTCTTTGCCGAGCGAGTGCTACAGTTGTGACCGGCGAACCGTGCATCGGGGCCTCCTTCGAGAGCAATGGCCACCGCAACGACTCGACATAAACTCTGAGATTGGCGCCCGTATGCTGTGTGATGTCAGTGCACGTTAGAGATCCGCAGGTGGTCCGAGTTAATCCGGAGCCCTCCACTACGGCACCTGTTTCTTCCTTCATTCTCTTAGTCCCTGCTTTATACCTACTCTTACGGTCCGGTTCAGGGTTCCGCGGATATGTGAGACAGATATTGAGCCATTCCCTCCCCCCCCCAAATCCGATTTTTCAGACTGTCGCCTCACATGTGGGCAGTAAAACATACTCCTTACTCCGGGGCTTATCCACGCTAGCACGTGGGAATAAAATGAATTAAACGGATGCAATAACAAATACATAGAGACATAGGTAAAAGCCAGAAATGTTGACAAATCGCTACAGCTCTTTATTTGCCGCATTCTGGTGGCTCATTTATGTGGATCTCTGAGCTGAAACCACGGACTTGGACAAAATGGGAAATGAATGCTAGCAGCATCGTCCCATTTTCTCGCTTTGTACGCCCGTGAACTTGGTATGCGCCTCTGTATTTTCTGAACTAGACCCTCTCAGCAAAGCAGCTTCTAGGACTACTTGAGTTTCGAAGCGGAGTCCCCCTCCACTTGTTGTCTTCGACTTCCACAGCGCGCGTGTTCGAGACGCGCCGGGACTTTGCGTTCCCATAAGGGGCTGTGGAAAAGCGGTATCGTACGACGATTTCCTTTGGTTCCATAGTTTTTTTTTCTTTATGCGTTCTTGGAGGCAGAAGCGCCGGCACGCGCATGACGTCTCCAAGCGCAGCCAATGACGACGGAACACGTGCAGCTCGTGGAGAAGCATATGAGCGAATCACGGAACAGAACAGGTCACTATAAAAGAGTAACAACGCAGCATTTTGCCTTTCTGCAGTGGCTCGGCAGGCAGGCAAGACGTCCGTTCCGGTGGTTGCCATTTGTGTTCGTGGCCTGCTATCTAAATGGGGAAAGGAAAGCGCAAAGACAAGAAGAAAAACGACTCAGCTGGTGGACCTCCAGGTGCGTAGCGAATTTGCTTTCGGTTCTGTGGCCTCCGCCGCTCTCGTTTGGGCGCTCTCGTTTGCGCCAGAGAGAAGTTTCGGCCTTGGTGACGCTTGACGTTGCGAAGGCCTATGACAGCGTGGAGCACACAGTCCTCATTAACAAGCTTGCTCAACTACAACCACCGCATTACCTCTACGCCTGGATTTGTGAATTTCTAAAAGATAGATTTTTCTTCTGTACAGACGGATCTTTTTGTTCTAATACCTATGGTCAATCAAGAGGTGTGCCGCAAGGCTCTGTTCTTTCTCCGCTGCTTTTCAACATATTAGTTCGGGACATCCCCATTCATCCTAACGTTACAGTTCATGTATACGCAGATGATATAGCTTTTTTCGCATCAGCAAAGGATATTCATGTGCTCTACGGGTATTTGCAGGCATATCTGAATGCTCTTGAAGTCTGGTTGGACCAAATCAATTTATCACTTAATGTCAGCAAATGTGGCGTGCTGGTATTTCCACCCGATGCTCCTATGTACATCTCGCTAGCCTACCGCTCCACTCCAATTCCGCAGGTGGAGTCGGTTAAATACCTAGGTGTTACTTATGACCAAAATTTGGACTGGCGACACCATATTAAGAATAATGTTATTAAAGGGGAACGTGCACTGGGCCGTTTGACCCGAGTTGGCAATAAAAAGTTTGGCATGCGTCGTGACACGCACTGTTGCTCTATAAGGCTTATATGAGACCTATTCTGGAATTTGGTTGCCCCTTGTTCTCTGGTAGAGCGAACTACAAGCTGCAGCCATTAGCCTTACTGGAAAGGCGTGCCCTACGGCTATGCCTCGGGCTCCCAAAATCAGCTTCCAACGCGGTCCTTTATCTGGAAGCCCGTATCCCCAACCACTATTCCCGCTTCCAACTTCTAACAGTGCGTACTTTCCTCAAGTCTTTTGACCCGGCCCCAGGCGTTAGTATTCCAATTTTTGTATCCCAACCACACCTTTTTTGACTAATCACTGGCCACGTTATCAGCTTCCGCAAGCTAGGTTCACGCAGAATCGGTTAGCTCCGCTTCAGGTTGATCTGATCTCCTTGCAACGAGCTGCTGACACGCAGGCTGATCCCGTCTTCTATTACGACTTTATTTTCCCGTCCCATGCGAAGCATATGCCCGCACATACCCTAAATGGTCTTCTTTCTGAACACCTACAGAATTTTCCACATCATACTGGTCTCTCCACTGATGCCTCCGGCAGCTGTGAGAAGGCGGCGATTGGCATATATTCGCAGGATCTAGCTTGGAGCTACTCCGTTTGTATCCCTGATTATACTCCTATATTCTTCGCAGAGTTTTTGGCCATTGGTTTGGCTCTTCTCAATATTCTCAGACATGTCGCACGGGTTCTTATTCTTACAGACTGCCTTTCAGTTATTGACTCTCTCCAAAATTAGGAAAAATCTTTCTTGACTCGTTCACTTAGGTTTTTTGTTCCGAGCACAGTGCGCGAGATCCGTTTGGTCTGGGTACCTGGGCATTCAGGCGTCTATTTTAACGAGGTGGCTGATTTATTGGCAAGGTCAGCTCTCAGCGCACCTGTAATATATCCCGTCCCTCACCTCATTCTGTTAGCAGCTTCACGTTTCCAGCGGTTCTAACATATTTCAGCCACTTTGAGTGATCTGTTGCTCAATACCGCGGACTTTCAACACCTAAAGTACCCATGGAATATCCGGTGGTGTAAGTCAAGGCTTTGTGAAGTGTCCATGACGCTCCTTCGATGTCGAATCCCTCACTTAAACTTGTATTAATGCAGGTGCGGGTTCGCTGCGACAAACCTTTGTGTATCATGCGGGCAAGTTGAATCAATCGATCATTTTCTCCTCTCTTGCCGGCGGTTCGCGGTTCAGAGAAAGCAATATCTGGAGGTTCCTCTCTCGAGACTAGGACTGCCTCTGTCTCTTACAGTTCTTCTATCGTTCGGTGCGAGTGCCAAGGGATTCCCGTTAAGCAGTGTATGCGGCTACCTTCACGATTACATAAGTGCAACTAATCGATTATCTTGTTAGCTATATACAAAATTCTTTCGCATGTCCAAAAAAGGCTAGATTGATTCTATTCCGGATGACTCATACCTCTTGAATTCATTTTATTTTTCCAATTTTTTAAATCTTGATTCAGTCTTCTGACGTTTCCTTTCCCGCGCAAATGCTTCATTGGCATTCTACTCTATACCTTGGCCAATCCCCCCACGTAGGTATGTGCCATATTACTTGAGGAGAAGAAGAAGAAGAAGAAACTGTATCGCATTTTGGACGGGGACAATAACCCCAACATTTATTACGGCGTAACGCTACCGTACTTTAACGAAAGCTACTGCAAGCACCGAGTGGGCATATCTTACTACGCGGAGAAAATGGAGTGTTACCGCACCGTCGGCCAATCGATACTGGAAGATTTTGTAATGGGCACGCTGGTGAGGGAAATGCTTGTCGGCATACACGAATTCGACGGATGACTTCCTCTTAGATGATTCTCTGTAAGCCGTAACACTAGCGTAACCCAAGACTACCACCAGCCACACTACCAGCTTATCCGAGAATGACACGCTATTGCTTCGCAATCACCAGGCGTAACCAAGCTAAGCCACGGCCGTTTTTATTTTCCTTTTTATTTTTACTTTTATTTTATTTTATTTTAAAATATTTTTATTTTTGCTGTTCTTATTCTGTTTTATTTTTTACTTTATATTTACTTTCCTCGCCCAGGTGCTATGTCGGCGTCCGTACGTGTCTATCGCGTCGTCGAAGTGTAGCTAATTAACTAATCACAATTCGTCAACCAAATGTTTTCCACAGCAAGACCTCATCACTTACTCTCTAACATTACCAAACTTTTGCACATCCATGTTCACAGAACGACGTAATCGTGCGGATAATGTTTTGCTGACACGAAACACGCCACATAACCATTTAATGCTTTCGCATTAATAATAACAAGAACGCCGTGGCATACCAGATCCGCCCGCCGCTACTCCCTCCGGGACTCCTGCGGGTGTCGTACGGATTCCTCGTCCGCCTGTCTACCGCGTTGGCCGCGTCGCCCCATGCGCACAGTTCGGGTACGTTGCTTGGCGCCGGAGGAATAGCGCCCTCAGCCGGGAGACCAAGACAGCCTCTCCGTCGGCCGTCTGGCCCTCCCAGAAGCACGACCCGCCATCCTGGCGCAGGCCTGCCTATGTGCAGAGAGGGTTTGCCTGCTTCCAAGACACAGCCAGCAGCCGAAATCACGGAGCTTCTCAGTATCACTACCGTAAGAGAAAAGAGACGCTGACGTCTGATAACATGCACCTAGGGGACGTCGGGAAATATGAACTCCGTACTAGGCTTGGCTAGTGCTTGGCCGAAGCGATCGAGCCAGCTCCTTAAACACAGCTGCGCTTCGGTGCTGCCGAGAGGACAGATGAAACTATCTCACTTGTACGTCTTTCAGTCCTTTTATAATTTATTGTGAGCAAAGGTATGGTTTTTTATGGGTGTTTTTAACGTGCCAAAGTAACTAAGGTTATGAGAGACGCCACAGTGAAGGGCCGAGAAAATTTCGACCACCTGGGGTCCTTTAATGTGACCAAAGGTTTGGTACCAGCCGTGCATGGAAATTACCAGCGTATTGCCAGGTGCGTTGTCTCAAGGAGTCTAGTTCTTCCTACTGAATCCTCGTTTTCTCGGCCAGTATCCAGCCAAGAAAAATACGATCTTTCGTGTACGTTGTGCGATCTACCGCAACGCCATTTTTGACTCTACAGGTATTCTTGAGAATCTCTGCGATAATAATAATAATAATAATAATAATAATAATAATAATAATAATAATAATAATAATAATAATAATAATAATAATAATAATAATAATAATAATAATAATAATAATAATAATAATAATAATAATAATATTAATAATAATAATAATTATTGGTTTTGGGGGAAGGAAATGGCGCAGCATCTCTCTCATATGTCGTTGAACAACTGAACCACGCCTTAAAGAAAGGGATAAGGGAGGGAGTGAAAGAAGAAAGGAAAAAATAGGTTCCGTAGTGGAGGGCTCCGGAATAATTTCGACCACCAGGGGATCTTTAACGTGCACTGACATTGCACAGCACACGGGCGCTTTAGCGTATTTACTCCAGTGTGCTGTGCGGTGTCAGTGCCCGTTAAGATCCCCCGGTGGCCGAAATTATTCCGGAGCCCTCCACTACTCTCTGTGCTCATCTCTGTGCTAATAATAATAATTGGTTTTAGGCGAAAGGAAATGGCGCAGTATCTGTCTCATATATCTTTGGACACCTGAACCGCGCCGTAAGGGAAGGGATAAAGGAGGGATTCAAAGAAGAGAGGAAGAAAGAGGTGCCGTGGTGGAGGACTCCGGAATAGTTTTGACCCCTTGGGGATCTTTAACATGCACTGAGATCGCACAGCACACGGGCGCCTTAGCGTGTTTCATCAATAAAAACGCACCCGTCGCGGTCGGGTTCGAAACCGGGAACTCCGGATCAGTTTTCTGGCGCCATAACCACTGAGCCACCGCGGCGTTGACATCATCTCTGTGCTCAGAATGCATTTCATGGTGTACTGAAGGCTATACTTACTTGTCAGTGCAATAAGTATAATGTAACTGGAATGGAGGAGGATCAGGAAGGGAGATTAAACCACGGAGCTAGCCTATAGTTACGCTGTCCAGAGCTGGATCAAGAGCGAGCGAGAGAGACAAATTGAGGAGGATAGAACACACACACACACACACACACACACACACACACACACACACACACACACACACACACACACACACACACACACACACACACACACACACACACACACACACACACACACACACACACACACACGCACGCACACGCACACGCACACGCACACGCACACACACACACACACACACACACACACACACACACACACACACACACACACACACACACACACACACACACACACAGGCCGAGCAAAGAGCTTCGCTGCAGACATGTCTTCTTAGCCAGAGGTGTATAACTAAGGAAAGGGGTTTGCTTTTCAGCGTCATATTGAAGCTCTTAGGGTACCACCAGACGAAAAAAGTCCGCAAAAGGTGAGAATAGGGTCGTCATTGCACTAAATAAGAGCTGAAAGGACGTGACAAGTGCTCCACCACACGTGTTAGAAACAAACTGAGTTTCTTGGATACTTTTGCCAAAGGCCGTTCACTGTGGCGTCCCTCATAGTCTCAGTTGTTTTGGGACGTTGAACACCTTAAAACAAACCAAACAACGTTTTATTTGTTTTTTTTATGCTAGAAACGCTAGATGACTACGAAACTCCGTTAGGGCAGCGTTGTGCTTCCGCCACAGTCTTCAAAATCACTTCTTTTCGAATGTCGTGTAGTTCGCAAAGTATGAGATATGATGCCGTAGCGCTGGGCTACGAAAAATTGGTTTTCAAGAAATAAAACGGCGAAGTAATGGTCTCACTTATCGGCGGAGCAACCCGCTTTCAAACCAGCGCCCGTTCGAAAATAGAAGCGCTGGCACCGCCGTAGCGTTCTGCCCCAATAAGGTGGTGGTTACAACTTTATTGCCACAAAATGGAAGCCTGGATTATTTTGGATGGTGCGAGGCAGTGTGACCTCCACTCGGGGGCGGCCTCTCGAGTTCGCGTGATGATGGCCAGCTGCGTTGTTTTCTTGAACTGGCCAAGAGCTTGTCCCATTCCTCCGCCGAGGGAGGTTGCAATAATGTCATCGAAGAGGGTGGGCTATCGCATTCGGGCAGTGAGGACGCCCTACGACCAGAATTTCACGAGGGACGGGTTGATCTCATTTCATGACACCACCCATCACTTTAGGCTGGAGAGGCGCGCATATCCCCCTCCCCACAGATCTTCAACAAAAGCGCAGGAAGTTACCTGGCGCCGACTGCAAACACGCTCCCTTCAGAATCCGGCAGTGCTTTCCCTCAAGGACCCTGGCCAGTACGACCCAAACTGCCATAAATATGGTGAAAGGACCACATACGACCACATTCAGTGAAACTGCGCAAATAATTCGCCTCAGGCGGAGTTGATACAGTTAAATCTCGCGAGCGGTGGGACGCCGTGCTGGTCAGCTCGGATCCCAAGATTCAAGTACGGGCAATCGAGCGGGTCAATGAGGTCGCCGCCAGCCATGGGCTAGCGGCCATCTAGTATGTGTCTCCTGCAATCTGCCCTCGACGCAATAAATGTTTTAAATAATAATAATAATAATAATAATAATAATAATAATAATAATAATAATAATAATAATAATAATAATAATAATAATAATAATAATAATAATTGGTTTTTGGAGAAATGAAATGGCGCAGTATCTGTCTCATATATCGGCGGACACCCGAACATCGCCGTAAGAGAGGGGATAAAGGAGGGAGTGAAAGTAGAAAGGAAGAGAGAGGTGCCGTAGTGGAGGGCTCAGGATTAATTTGGACCACCTGGGGATCTTTAACGTGCACTGACATCGCACAGCACACGGGCGCCTCAGCGTTTTGCCTGCATAAAAACGCAGCCGCCGCGGTCGGGAAGGAACCCGGGAACTCCGGATCGGTAGCCAAGCTCCCTAACTACTTAGCCATCGCGGCGGGTAAATGTTTTAGAATCCAATCCAATCCATTAAAATTGAAAATTGGCTGCTGGGGAAAGGAAATGGTGCAGTATGTATCAAATCTCGGCGGAAACCTGAACCGCTCCTTAAGTGAAGGGATAAAGGAGGGACTGAGAAAAGAAAGCAAGAAAGAAAGCCCGTAGTGAAGGGCTCCGGAATAATTTAATAATAATAATAATTTGTTTTTGGGGGGAAAGGAAAATGGCGCAGTATCTGTCTCATGTATCGTTGGACACCTGAACCGCGCCGTAAGGGAAGGGTAAAGGAGGGCGTGAAAGAAAAAAGGGAGAATAGGTGCCGTAGTGGAGGGCTCCGGAATAATTTCGACCACCTGGGGATCTTTAACGTGCACTGACATCGCACAGCACATGGGCGCCTTAGCGTTTTTCCTCCATAAAAACGCAGCCGCCAGGAATAATTTCGGCCAACTGGTGATCTTTAACGAGCAATGAAATTTCACAGCACACGGGCGTTACCTCGTGTTCGGGAAAGAGGCGACGCTGGGTCCAATACTGCTACCGACCACAGCAACGCCGCCTTCAAAAAAAGCGCCACGGGGCAACTTTTTCTTTATTTTTTAAAAATGTTAGGAACGATAGATTATGGTGGGACTCCTGTCCGCAGCGTTGATTTCTTGCTTTATGTTTGACATTAGGAACGCTACATAAGGGTGGAACTCCAATGGCGCTGCATTGGGCTGCCACAACAACCTTACAGACCGCTTCTGTTCGAATAGTGCTATGGCGCTATGAAAAATTTTCTTCAGAAATAGCCGGACAAGCGGCAATCACCTTGACGTTGACAAACCCGCGAGCAGAAGTGATTGTCAGGGATTCAAAAGCAGCCATTGGCAATTTCGCCAAGGGCAGAATATCTCCCATCTCCTTGGGAATTCTCAGGAATTACCCGGAAGACAGGACAGACGTGTGATTGGTTTGGGTACCGGCTCACTCGTCAAACCCGGGGAACGAGGCAGCCCACGATAAAGCTCGAGAATCTATCGGCCGAGCTGTGGAGGCTAACTCGGACGTCGAAATCACGAGAGATGGTCTTAATACTTACCATGAGATTACTCAGCATTATAGACTAGAAAGGCTAACCTTCCCTGCTCCGCATAAAAGCATAAACAAAGAACAGGAGGTACTGTGGAGACAACTTCAAACAAAAACTCTCCCTAATCCAGCTGTCCTAAGCCATGTGTACCTGGATAGATATAAGTCGGAGTGAAGCAAATGCGGCGACAAAGCCACCGTAGACCACATTTTCTGGGACTGTCCGAGAGATCCCCAACCAATATCGCTCAAGAGGCTCGCGCTCCCGGGCCCGTGGGAGACCTTGTTGCTCAGCTCTAACCTGGAAACCCAAGTACAGGTGGTGACGAGAGCCGAAGAGGTCGCCGCCAGCCTCCACTGACGGCCACCTAACAAGATCAACAAACCGATTTATAACTCAAGACGATAATAAACGTTTTCCAATTCAATCCAAAATTTTAGAATGGAAACCGTCCCCCTATCCTCTCTTCCCCTCCCCTCACCTTTTTCATTTCATTTTTCAATTCCTCCAAATATCATTTATTTCCGCAGCCTCAGCTAAGGTGCTTCAGCATCGATGGCAGATGTCGGGGCTAGCAAAAATCTTTTCCTTCCTTTTTACTATTATTGTAATAAAAAAACGACTACTACCAGAAAGGAACCGGCGAAGTAATCGTTTTTATGAAGGAGAAACGCTAAGGCGCCCGTGTGCTGTGCGATGTTAGTGCACGTTAATGATCTCCAGGTGGTCGAAATTATTCCGGAGCCCTCCACTGCGGCACCTCTTTCTTACTTTCTCCTTTCACTCTCTCATTTATCCCTTCTTTTACGGCGCGGTTCAGGTGTCCAACGATATATGAGACAGATACTGCGCCATTTCCTTTCCCCCAAAACAAATTATTATTATCAGCACAGAGATGAGCACAGAGAGCAGTGGAGGGCTCCGGAATAATTTCGACCACCGGGGGATCTTCAACGGGCACTGACATCGAAAAAGCACACTGGAGGAAAAACGCTAAATCGCCCGTGTGCTATGCAATGTCAGTGCACGTTAGAGATCCGCAGATGGTCGAAATTAGCTCGCAGGCTCGGCCGCTCGTTTTCGGGAAAGAGATGAAGCTTGATCCAACACTCCTGCCTACCACAGCAAAGCCAGCTTCAAGGAAGCGCCATGTGACGAAGTTTTCTTTAGTTTTAAATGTTAGGAACAATGGATTATGGTGGAACATCATTGCCGCAGTGTTGATTTCTTGCTTTAATTTTGACGTTAGGAACGCTACATAAGGGTGGAACTCCAATGGCGCAGCATTGTGCTGCCGCAACACCCATCCAGACGGTTCCTGTTCGAATGTCGTGTAGTTCGCAAGGTGCTGAGAACCTATGCCGCTATGAAAAATTGTTTTTGACGATAGGAAACGGTCCCCTATACTCTCTTCCTCTCCCCTCACCTCTTTCATTTCATTTTTCAATTCGGCCTGCTATCCATTATTTCCGCCGCCACAGGTCAGGTGCTTCAGTATCGATGGCAGATGCCGGGGCTGGCAAAAATCTGTTCCTTCGTTTTTATATTATTTTATAAAAAACTACTACCACCACAAAGGAAATGGTGAAGTAATCGTTTTTATGGAGGAAAAACGCTAAGGCGCCCGTGCGCTATGCGATGTCAGTGCACGTTAATGATCCGCAGGTGGTCGAAATTATTCCGGAGCCCTCCACTACGGCACCTCTTTCTTCCTTTCGTCTTTCACTCCCTCCTTTATCCCTTCCCGTACGGCGCAGTTCATTTTTCCAACGATATAAGCGACAGATAATGCACAATTTCCTCCCCCCCCAAAAAAAAAAACGCAATTATTATTCAGGAATCATCTCACTTCTCGGTGGAACAACCCGCTTTCAATCCAGCGTCCATTCGAAACTAGAAGCGTTGGTACCGTTGGAAGCGTGGGTTCTACTACAATAAGGTGGTGGTTACAACTTTATTGCCACAAAATGGAAGGTATTAGTTGGGGCAGGCGCGAGCCCAGGGTGGCAGCAAGCCGAGGGCGACCTCTTGAGCTCGCGTGATGAGGGCCAGCTGCGTTGTTTTTCCTGAACTGGTCGAGTGTTTGTCCCATTCATCCGCCGAGGAGGCAGGCAAGAGTGTCGTCGGAGCGGGGTTGCTAGCGCATTCCCATAATATATGGTCTTGTGTGGCATGCGTCCCGTCGCCACAGTGCGGGCATGCAGGGTCATATTCACCGTTGGTGATTAAACGTAATCGGTAGGGGCCAAGAATGGCCTTTGTTTGTAGGCGTCTGAGTGTGGCTTGCGCCCTGTCCAGGTCGGGGTGAAGAGCGGGATACGTGCAACTTAGCCCGCGATGAAAGTTTGTAATCTCCGCGTACGGCGAGGCGCCTCGGCGGGGGCGTCCGCTCCCGAGAGGTCTCCCGTCATCCGGTTCGTTAAACCTACAGTACGCCACTTTAAACTGTGCGTTTCTTCGAATCTCTCGCAGTAGCCGCAACACTGTTCAGATTCAATTCTACCCGTCATCCCTAGCTTCGAATGCCGTGCTGTTCCCTCTTGGTTTTTCTCTGGATCGCATGTGTGGTGGGTGTTTTCAGCTGTAGATTTGTGGAGGGCTATCCTTTGCGCAAACGGTGTTGCTGTCGGCGCAATATTGGATAACAGGAAAGTTGCAGACCAGGGAACATCCACATGTCCTTGAGCGATAAAGTGACCCGTGGCCCTGGCAAACGGTGCCTCGGAGATTGTAACTTCTGTGGCCGCATAACCCCGCTATACTATTCTGAACAGGCAGGGTGTCGGTATAGTTAGCGTAGGCTGGGAAAGGGAACGGTTAGATAACACACTCCTCCGTGGCTTCTCCGCGCTGTAAGCGAAGGAACGAAAGAGGAAGCGAAAAATAAAGAAGTGCAAAAGAGGCAGCGTAATTGACGGCTACGCAGTAATTTCGATCGGTTGGCGTTGTTCAACGAGGACTCATGTTGTGCAGCACACGGGCGTTTTTCGATATAAACAGCCCCTGGGGTGTCTGAAATAAGTATAGTTACTCGATTGAACAGCGTAACAATCCAAGGGGCGCCGATAAACTAGATACAAACGCAGCACTACAGTGTTCCAAACGCCCTACGCCACAGCTGTTTCCGGCATTGAAGAGCAGGGATGAAAAGGAGGATCTTTTGCAGATGCAGCCGTTGCCGCTTCTGGGGACGCAGTTGATGCAGCGCACCATTTTCCTCTCAGTAGTTTCCCTGACAGCACTCTGAACTGCCCTTTGTTTGCACGCGGCAGTGGTTAGGCATAGCTGGAGCCCATCGGCAGGCCCGTGCACTTTCCTCTATCATCCTGTAATCGCAACAACATGGAAACCTTAGGGAATGTATATCCTCAGACATGGATGTCTGCGATAATCTTACAATACCACCAAACGCCGATGTCGGAGATCGCCAGCGAGACGCGTATTAGTTATTCCGACTGAGCTAAGCCTGGGCTAGCGTCGCCGACTTGATGTTTTTTGTCGTCTCGCACTCAGGGGGACGTCAAAGTGTGGCGGCTTCTCTTTATCGAGCGAGTGCTAAGGTTGTGACCGCGAATCGCGCATCGGGGCCTCCTTTGAGAGCAATGGCCACCGCAACGACAGGACATAAACTCTGAGATTGGCGCCCGTGTGCTGTGCAATGTCAGTGCACGTTAGAGATCCCCAGTTGGTCCAAGTTATTCCGGAGCCCTCCACTGCGGCACCTCTTTCTTCGATGATTCGCTTAGTCCATGTTTTATCCCTTCTTTTACGGCGCGGTTCAGGGGACCGCGGATATGTGAGACAGATACTGCGCCATTTCTTTTCCCCCCCCAAAAATTTTTCAGTGTCGCCTGGCTTCACCGCGCACCGGACGGAGGCTTGCTGCTGCAGTGTATGCGCTCGCACCCGCGCTCACGAATGGGCGCGGCGCTGCTCGAGTATGAGCAATTGACCCAAGGCCCACCCCCCCTACGGCTCCTGCGCGCCCTGGCCTGCTGCCTCGGAGGTACAGCGAGAGATCGTTGGCATATCGGGAAAGCGGAGCACACCCCTCTGTGCTTTGCAGCAGCTGGCCAGAGACGTCATACACGAGGAGCTCCAGGACCATCTCCTCGTGTACACCGACGGCTCAGTGCAACACCCCCTGGACAGGTTTTCAGGCCTGCGCGTCACGTGATATGACGTCGGCGACGTCACGGCGCGAAGGCCAGCCGGTTTGGCTGGTATTCATTCGCGCGCGTTGCGAACGCATGAGCATGAAAAGGGAAGCATCGGCATATACGGACGTGTGTTTTACGTATAAAAATAGGAATTTTAGAGATGTAAACGAACGCAGCTCATGACGCGCCGGCTGAACATCCGTTTGGTGTTCATTTATTGTGCTGATGACCCACGAAGAAACAGGTTGTTCTCCCAGACAAACTTTTGGTAAGGAGCTAGAGTACACATTTTGTACGGTTTCAGATTCCAGTGAGCCATACATCCTTAAATGACAGACAGAAATCAAACAGAAGTATCCTTGTTTATTTTGAGCATCACTCACGCGTGAACCAAAAATGATCGGCGAACTTGTTTAGATGCTAACGTTATTGCAAAGTGTACATGAGGAAAAACACTAAAATATATGGGGGGCGAAGGACAAGCGTACATGACTTCTGCAAGCAGTGAATCAAAAACATAGCCAAATAAATATAACATGTATTTACATATATCACTCGGCGCACAAGTACACAAAGCGTAAGACAGGCAAAACTTACTTTTCAACAAAAATGCTCGCCTTCCTTTTTTTCAACTTATCCTCTCGTGCGACACGGTCAAGATCGTTTTTCTGCTTACACAGATAATTGAGCAAAATATTTGTGGCACAGTTAGTCACTAACGCCCCCAGCAAATCGGATGTGTGACCTTTTTCGCAAGTAGACACCTCTTCAAAGCTTGGGAGTGATTTCATTGTCAGGTACCTTACAAGCTTTTTTTGATTTCCGACTTGTAGAAAGTGTGCGTAGGTGCTTTCTGCTACAAGCTTCCTGACAACGGCTTCTGCGTGCATCACCACGGTGACCACAAATGCTGATGGGAATTTCAGGCCACTGCGATCAAGCTGGGCTATTAATGAATGGGCATCATCATCTGGCGCACTTTCAACCCTACCAACAACCAGGCTGTCTCGACAGCTGTCGCATTTTACGACTTTTAATGCAGCATGAGCACAATAGCCGCCAACATAAGCAATGACAGGCATACGCGACTTCAGAGCATCAAGGTCAGCGTCAGTAACTGTTATGTGGAACTGCTGGAGTCAGTGTCATCAATATCTCTCAAGTCCTCGGTACTCATTACGGGAAGAGAGTTCTGGAGGCGGATCCTTCCTTCAGTTTCGTACAGCTGACGAACAGAAATGTGATACTGTCCCCCTGCCATCTGCCTGTACTGCCCAAAGCGGCTTTCTAAAGAGTCGGTCTGAACTTTTCCAAGAAGTACGTACTTGTGGCCAAGGTCACTAATGCAATGCTTCGAAAACTCCATTAGAGAATACGATGAAAGCCTTAAAGCGCTCAACGTTTCCTTTGTCAGCACGCCTGTGTCGTGACGGTAAAATTCCCAGGCATCAAGCCATGTGATGAAGGAAGACAAGAAGGCTATCTTTGGATCATCTTCAGTAGATGAAATGGGCTCCTCGAACACATTGCGATGGTGGAATCCCTTTTTTGGAGATTTAACATTAACAATACTCCACCAGCGATTGATGATCTTGATGAAGTTCGAAGTCGCTTCCGCATGGTAGAGAGAAGTGTCTGAGTTCTTGGCTTTGAGGGCTTCCGCTACATGTGGATTAAATACTTGAAGTGCGAGTTTTACGTTCTGCCTTTCTAAATTGCTGGGGTTCAGTGCCTTTGATGTTAGCCCATAACCTGACTTTAAAAGTTCTGAAGCTTCCTGCTTGTGCAGCTCGCGCAAGTCTTTGAACGAAGCTGTTTTAATGCTCTCGGGATGGACACTGTTGTCCGAGAGGTCGAAGTGAGGGTAGAAAAAGCATGTGCCAAAATTTTTTTGATTTAGCCAGTTACGAATGCATTTCAGGAGGTGGACAGAATCTACCACATAAAAAAGTGGTCGCGAACAATCTGCTGGATTCTGATAAACAATGCGAAGTTTACGTTGTGTTGAGAACATCATCATCGCCTTCCTGTTGAGAGAGTTGTTGTCGCAGACGACGGCAGCTACTCTGTACCCAATTTTTTCTAAGCCCAAAATGACTGTTTTCAGAACAGCATGAAGCTGATCACCATTTATCGTCTTAACAGGCAGAATGTGTGCCACTTCTTTAAAGGAACTTAGCTGGCTTTGAATCATGAACACATGCGCCGACGTCGCTGCTTCACTGGAATTGGCAGCGGCGCCGCATATGTTGCCACCTTTGTAGTCTAAGCAAGCTTTTATATATATTTCATCCAGCATCAGAATAACTGTGTGCTCATGAGGCTGTAGATTCTTGAACCTTTGTGCAACGTATTGCAAGAAATTATTGTTTGAGCACTCATTCTCTGGCGACAATCGGAAAGATGAACACACATTCCTGATAGTGCTGGGATGCGGCAGAATGACTGAGGCTGTTTTCCTTAAAAATTTGTACGCGTGTGCTGAAATTGTGTGCAAAATACATGCAAGAACCATAGTCTGTGAACTGTACTGGATGCGCTCTTTTCCAACAAGTAGCAACTGCTCCCGCATAAACTTCACGGTCTCTTTTTTGCTCTCATCCAGAGACGTCTCAAGCTTGTCGATGAGAGCAGTTATTGTGTTCAGAAAGTGAGAACAGGTTTGGTGCTCATCACCTAACGAGCCAAGACGTTCTAATAAATCCATCAAGTCGCTCACATCGCGAACAGAGTCAGGCACAACACCTTCTGCTACCCTGTTGATTTGAACGCCATAATGGCATGCACTGAGTTGCAGATCGCCGAAAACTGTCACTGACGCTTTCAGCCATGGTGTTCCTTCATCGACAATCTGCAGAAACATTGTGCACTGGGTCTGATGAATAACTGTCCACATTTTGGGTACTTGTGCAGTTTCGAGCCGCACTCGCATCTCTTCAAGCGTTGAGAAGAGACGTTGTTGACGCTGTTCCTCATATGACGCTACAGACTCTTCGAGAGCCCGAGCTAGTTCTGAAGCTTCCTGTCGGCTTCTTTTCACGTCAGGCGCCTCTCTTGTGCTGTGACCTGCCTTTGATAGGTATGACGGACATCCAGGGAACAAATTCGGCACAGATCCGAGGCGTAAACGAGGCACTGGCAAGTCCACCTCAAGCATTCTCCCTGTCCTCGGATCGGTGTACGTTGTTTTTCGCTCGAAGCACGAAGGATCGAAATGATCGGCGCACACCTGCGCAAACACGGAGTACACATTCAGTCTCACAAACATTACCACTACCGGTTATCCTGCCACATCGTTGCATCAGCAATTAACGCTTTCAATAAAGCAGGATTAACGCAGATGAAGTGGTACTAGAAAAGCTACAGAGATGCAAGAATGAGCTCACCTTGGTGTACGAAGTCGGCACAAAATCCTTCCGAGGAATGGCACGTGTCCATTTTCTCATGGTGTTCTCGTCTTTTGGAAATGAAAACACCTGCACCTTTTTTCCCTTCAGGTAATTGCCAGAACAACCCGGCACGCAACACTTATTGGGCATCGCACCTTCAACCTCCTATAACACGCATAGGAAGTCAGCAAGTAGCAAGCATTGAAACGCTGACTGCAGTATAGCACAGAGAAAGCACGGCCGTCAAGGCGAGGTCGAGGGTCACTCTGGCCACTGTAGCCGCTTCCGTGACGGCTCAATTTTAACCACATTCCTGACGGGAAGAAGGGAGGCCGGGAACGTCGGCCGGCGGGCCGTGACGTCAGAATTTTGGGCGCAGGCCTGAAAACCTGTCCAGGGGGTGTTGCTCAGTGGCCCACGACAGCTGCTCCCTTGCTGCTGCGGCCACCATCTCCGCCCTGCGACTGCACAGCCAGCAACACGCAGCCTTCCTGGGCTCCTCCACCACGGCGGAGTTGATGGGGATCCGGCTCGGGCTGGACCTGCTGCTCACCATCGGCCCTCCGCCGCCCAGGAGTGCTCTGCTGTGCGACTCCCGCGCCGCCCTCAGCCGCCTGCAATCTAACGGCCGCGGTACCCTACTAGTGCGAGAAATTCGCTTGCGCATCGAGCGCCTCGCGCAGAGAGGTTGTGTTGTGCGTGCACAGTGGGTGCCCGGTCACTGCGGCATCGCCGGCAACGAAGAAGCTGACGACCTCGCGACCGCTGCACACCAACTACCTGCCAGCGATCTGCCCCTTGCGCTGGAGGACGTGCGTGCGGCCATCCACGACCATCTCCGAAAGCAGCACCCCGACCCACGCATCGCGGGAGGTGAGCGCGTCGACAGTGTCACCGGCTGTCGCGCACTTACACGGTCACAACGTGCAATGATCCTCCGCGCGCGCATTGGCTGCGAGTGGCCCGGGGAACGACGGGTGCATCACAGAATCGCGACGAGTGTTGTGTGTGACGGATGCGGTGCTAACACTAGAACACCTGCTCCTTCTCTGTGCCGCGTTCGCCGATGCTCGTCGCGATATGCTCGCGGCCTATAGGGCGCAGGGCATACTACCTGACTCCATCAAGACGCTATTGTGGCCGCAGGGCAGTGCGCGCACTCGTGAGCGAACTTTGGTGAGCCTCTGTGCATTCCTCGAACACACGGGCTTGACGTCCCGTCTGTTCTCCGTCAGGTAGTTACACGCAGTGACCGAACGCTCCGCAAGTTCTACCTTGAACGATTAATAACTGGACGCCCCACTCCAGTTGTAACCAACACAGTGATGTGCGCGTGTGTCATTTAATTCCTCTAAAATGAACTAATCACGCGCACAACCTGGACACAATTCTTATTGTGTATATAGTTTGTACATATTAATTCTCCCCCTATCCTCTCTTCCTGTCCCCTCACCTCTTTCATTTCATTTCTTCATTCTGCCTGCTGTCCTTTATTTCCGCTGCCCCAGCTCAGGTGCTTCAGTATCGATGGCAGATGCCGGGGCTAGCAAAAAACTTTTCCTTCCTTTTTACTATTATTTTTAATAAAACCACTACCACCACCACCCTCTGAGCAAAGTAGCTTCTAGGAATAATTGGGTTTCGAAGCGGAGTCACCCTCCACTTGTTGTCTTCGACTTCCTCAGCGCGCGTGTTCGAGACGCGCCGGGACCTTGCGTTCCCATAAGCAGCAGTGGTAAAGCGTTATCGTACAATTCCCTTTGGTTCCATGCAGTCTTTTTTTCTTTATGCGTTCATGGAGGCAGAAGCGCCGGCACGCGCATGACGTCTCCAAGCGTAGCCAATGACGGCGGAACACGTGCAGCACGTGGCGTCGCATATGAGCCAATCGCAGAGCGGAAAAGGCCTCTATAAAAGAGAAACAGCGCAGCCATTTTGCCTTTCTCTAGGGGCTCGACAGGCAGTCAAGACGTCCGTTTCGTTGATTTCCAGTTGTGTTTGTGGCCCCGCTATCTAAATGGAGAAAGGAAAGCGCAAAGACAAGAAGAAAAACGACTCAGCTGCTGGACCTCCAGGTGCGTAGCGAATTTCCTTCCGGATCTGTGGCCTCCGCCGCTGTCTCGTTTGGGTGCTCGATCCCTTTGTTCATCTGGCGTCACATAGTGGTCGCTTTAGGCCTAACCTCGTGGGCTACGATGATTGTGTTCTAAAGCATATTTTTGCGAGAAGGCTGAACGAAATGCACGAGCTTCGTTACCCGTTTGTTTTCGCTATTATGCACCATCGTTTTTACGTGAGCGTGAGTGACCGTGACTTGAGAGAAAAAAGAACCTGGTTCGGTTGAGCCGAAGCGACCTCGGCAGCCTTCTAATCGCGTTAAGGTGGGTTCACGTGCAAGCAAATGAGCGAGCAGAGCGATAGAGCGGCGCGTTGCATCGAAGAATTTGCACATTTATTGAACCTCTTTCCTCTGGCCGTTCGATGCGCCGCGACCGCTCGAAACGGCTTTGTGCGCCGCGGCGGCACAAATTGCTAGCGTTTCCGCTCCTATGTGAAGTGGCCTTTGGACTGCGTACGACTTCGCGTCTCCGGTCCTCGTGGTTCGTACAGTGTCGCCATATGCAACGCCAGTATTGGGCTCGATGCCCTCAGGCTGTGACAATAGCCTTGCTTTGTTCGAACAAAGCCCGCACGCTTAGTGAAATCGCGAAGCCTTCAGCTTGCTCAAGCTCCAACCTGCGTTGTGGACAATGCACTCTTTAGATATCATTAATATTAGGCTATTTTGTTATGACAACCAACGTTTTGCATTGATGCTGCAGTCTCGGGAATACTTGATGTTGCGGTAGCATTGCTATACGATAGAATGTATGCGGAATGAAGAAAATTACCAAATTCCAGGCATGCTACGAACGTCAGTGCTAACAGGTTATGTGAAATACCTAACTGAAGCGCATAACCCAATACAAAGGATCGCGTCGCTTCGCTTCACGTCATCTTTTGTTTTTAATTTTTTCTGAGAGGACCCATAAAAGGGGTTCCAGCCGAGCCGCGCATTTGTGACCGGCGGCGCGTTCCTGCCGTGAATGCCTTGCCGAACGTTCGCCTTGCGCACGCGCACTGTTCGTCTCGACGCTCCTCGAGCACGCGCTGCTGCACGCGTCGCCCGTGCGCCTGTGTGTTCCGTCCATGCTGCTGACCTGACACGGGACGGGTGCTGTGGAACGCTCTTCCGCTTGGTCAGTGCCTTGATCCACGGCACGTTTCCGACCGCTGCTGTCTCGTTTTAGCCCGTTCTTCTTGGTGCACAACAACCTCTCTGCAGCTCCGCACCCCAGTCCCCTCAGCGCATTTACGACTCCTTTGTGGTTTATTTGGGTTTAACGTCCCAAAGAGACTTAGGCTATGAGGGACGCTGTGGTGAAGGGCTCCGGAAATTTCGACCACCTGGGGGTTCTTTAACGTGCGCTGACATCGCACAGAACACGGGCCTCATGAATTTCGCCTCCATCGAAATTCGACCGCCGCGGCCACCGAACCCGCGTCTTTCGGGTATCGTGTTTCTGCTTCATTACTCTGTTACCGCCGCATTTTTGGCTTGGGCTATCCGCATTACCCGTCACAGTGGCTCAGTGATTAGGGTGCTCGGCTACTGTTCCGGAGTACCCGGGTTCGAACCCGACCGCGGCGGCCGCGTTTCGATGGAGGCGAAATGCAGAGGCGCTCGAGCGTTGTGCGATGTCAGTGCAGGTTAAATATCTCCTGGTGGTCAAAACTTTTTCGGAGACCCCACTACGGCACCTCTTTCTTCCTTTCTTTTTTCACTCGCTCCTTCTATCCCTTCCCTTCCGGCGTGGTACAGGTGTCCACCGAGATATGCAAGACGGTTACTGCGTTATTTTCTTTCCTCAAAAGCCAATTTTCAAAAAATACCTCTCCCCGGATTGTGGTCGCTATTTCTCGCGACTGCGTGTTTTTTTTGTTTTTTTTTTTTTGGGGGGGGGGGGGGGGCTGCCGGGTGAAGTCAAGGCGGCTTAACAGCTTGACGAGTTTGACCTTGAACCGAGGAGAAACCATGTGAGAGCTATGACGTCACTCAGCCGCCACCGTCGCGTTCATTGTGATCATTGGCATTGTCGTTCACGATGTTGCGGACTCCGTCGATTTTGAAGAAAGGAAGGGAATTGGGGAAGCGCGTTTCCCACAGCGAGCATGTGCTGACATTCTCCGTGACAGCAAGCGTTATCCGCGGCAAGAAACGTGCATTCTTTACGCCCGATATATAAATGAAAAAAATGGAAGGCTGATTCGACGGACGGTAATTCTAAAGTTCAGCCCAGGTCTCCGCAAGCCGCCAGCTACCGCTTGGCAGGTGTCGTGTTACGTTGCTAGCCCCCCTCCGGCATCGTCCCGTAGCAGCCGCCTTCCGGCTGTCCATTCCTCTCGCCGTGTCAGGTGGCGCTTCGCTCTGCTACTACGTGCCAACACGTCACCTGTCACACTCCGTAACACGTCATCTGTCAGGTAGCATGTTACAGCGACTACGATGCGGAACGCAGGGACGGGCGAGCTGCGCCCTAAACGGAATGAAACTGAAGAAGTCACTGCAGTTGAACACGAAGCGAAAAGTTTCACCACGTTTGGTAAAGCATTCATCGCATAGGCCGGAGAATAACCTTGGGCGACCTTCAGCCCAACCACGTTAGCCGTGTATGACCGTACGTGGTACAGTTATGGCGTCGCTCTTGACCCTTTACCCATGACCTTTAGTTCACCTCTGCTCTTTGACATTGGGTGATACTACGTCTAAGCCATGTCGTGTGTGTATATAATATAGAACGGCCGTGAATGCAGGCGCTGCCATGGACGAGCCTGAGGCACTTTGCAAGCGTCCTTGCTTTTCGCTGAATTCCAGGGTTAGCCAAGTTGTTTTTTTTTGTTGTTTTAGAAAATTGTTTTTATTCTCACGTATACAGCTAGACGAAAAGCGTGCGCGTGTGTCTCAAGTATATTGAATGCGCGGCGGGGTTTGTCGTTTGCCGCTTCTTCGTTGCTGTGGGGGGAGGGCTGATCACTTTTATGTGAAAATTAAGACCCTGCGCGACAGCTATTGCCTCGCACTAAGTTCTTCAGTGCAAGGGCTATGCGACGCTGTTTGGGGGAGCTGCATGTTTAGTCGCGTTTAGTCACGGAGCATGCCATTATCGGCTCACACAGCTGTCTGAGTTGGGACGGCTGTTCCGACCTGTTCTCTCGACCACAGTATACTGAGTTTTCGGTCACTGACCATGTCAACTATGTTAACTGCAGTCAGCTGACCACTTTCACATGGTCAGTAAACCGAAGATTCATTCTGCGGACCTGACCAGACGGCATTCCATCAAACCATCGACTAAGTACTCTATACCAGCTGTTTTTTCCCATTGAGCAGACAAGGGAAGGGACGAGAGGGGCTCGTTAAGAAATACATGACGCAAGCCAACAGTGACCGAACCAAGGAGCATAGGGAAATAAAAAAAAATATTTTGTGGTGTTCATCAGTGGGGGCTTAATATGGCAATGACTTTTTAAATAGTCTCTTTGCGACCTTAAACCCCCATAAAAAGCGAAACTTTTTAAAGATAATTCATTAAAAAGCAGAAGAAAAACAACCACATGCCGCCGGTGGGATCCGAAACCCACGACCTCTGAATTTCGCGTCCGGTGCTCTACCAACGGAGCTCCGGCGACGCCTGTCCAGTCTTCTGCTTTCGGCAGTGTATATATGCGTGTCGTAACGATCTATATGATCGCAAACGCAGCCGATATATAGAGCCGGCGTTAAATGGGCATTTTCGGCTCGCAGCAGTGCCTTCGGCCAGCGGTGGCAACCAAGCCACACCTCCTGCTCCGTCGCCCGCCGGTCCCTCGTGGGTTTCGTTCGCGCAAGCACTCCAGCAGGGCGCCACGGCCAGCCCGCAGCCGCGCGCCGTCAGCGGCGGCCCGACCACGGCCGCGGATCCCAGCGCTCACCCCACCGCTCAGCCCAGCGCCTCCCGTCCCAGCTACGGGGCCGCCGCCGCCGCGGGTTCCGCCAAGGTAGCTTCCAGCAGCCCCCGGCCTGCATCCGCAGCAGCCGCCGTGAGTGGCACTCAGCCGGCAGCAGCTGCCCTACCACCGTCGCCACCAAGCACGCCGCCCGTCGCGGTGACACAGCTGACCCCCGCAGCTGGCGACCAGGCCACTTCAGGCGACGATGTCAGGATCAAGGTGCGTACTGTTTTCCGAAAAGGGCTTCATCTTGAGCCATGGCATGTAGTTCGTTTAACCTCGTTATAAGGAAGCTGAAAGTTCGTTCACGGCTGTTGCTTCGTTATATGCACTGTTGAAGGAGCTCCCGAGGGGAATCGTAATTCCTTCGTTATATTCATTATTTCGTTATAAACCATGCTGTGCATCTCGTTATGCCAGCGGTCCAAATACATTTGAACCTCTTTACAACGAAGTTGAAGGTTTCCGGCGGTTACTTCGTTATAGCTGTAGCTTCGTTATAGCCCCTGATGGCCGAGCTTCCACGTGCAATCATAATTTCTTCGTTATATAAGTTGTTTCGTATTAAACCGCTTCGTTACAAAGAGGTTCAGCTGTTAGCTTCAAGGCAAGAGGAAACCTCACCTCTCCAAAACATCGACTTAAGTGGACGGTACGAGAACCGAACTCCGGTATAATACAACTGAAGAAAGAAGCGGCATGTGCCTCTCGATAGAGGCCCTCCAGCCAATGGCGTCGACTGGTTCCCATGACGTCATGGTTACTCAATCCTCTTGGACCTGTGTGACATCTCAGGGAGTGGCATATGAAAGGATATGAACCACCGCTTGATCAGATTGACAGCGGCGCCCGGAGAATCGGCCGACGCCGTAGGCTGCAAGGCGTCCATTGAAGTGCATCCGTCACTTCTTTCTGGAGTTCCAGCCGACTACAGGGCTTAGTTTTTACTGCTGAAAAGTGCTGTGGGTAGCAAGCATCGTGGTAGTGCATGACGTATAGGGCGCCCTGGAAGTGAAACGTAAGATTTAGCTGCTGACAATGCCTAGATCGAGAACAGCGTTTCGGAACCGCTACGGGTTCCTTGGTCAACAATGAGGAGGACAAGGCGAGTGGCTGAAATTTAAAACCGAAGTTTGTGACGTAAAGACCGTACTTAAATGAGTGGTTCGAATCAGACCGGGCAGCTGCAATACATTTCGATGGAGGCGAAGCGCTAAGGCACCCCTGTGCTTTGCGATGTCAGTGTACAATAAAGATCCCCAGATGATTGAAATTATTGCGGAGCCCTCCACTACAGCACCTCTTTCTTCCTTTCCTCTTTCATCCTTTCCTTTTTCACTCCCTCCGTTTTCCCTTCCCTTATAGGGTGTTTCATGTGTCTGCCAATATGTGAGAAAGATACAGCGCCATTTCCTTTCCCCAAAAATCAATTTTCAATTTTCACAGTTTCTTCTGTGAGGTTCAGGGCCTTAGTCTCACCTGGATAAAGGGTGGCTCAAGCAATTGGTGCGTCGTCAGGTTTAGCCTTGGAGTTAACTACTTATACGCCGGCGGCCGAGTGTTTTGTTGCCAGCGTATGAAATATTGTTTTTAAAGTGAAAGCTTTACTGGCCACAGGTTGAGCAATTTTGCATGATTCCTGGAGAGCACGTGGAGCAGTAATGACACATGGCATTTCTCTCTTTCGCTCTCTACCCACTACTGTGCATGCCCCACTAGTAGCACTGAGCCACAGGTGTTCCACCTGCCTTTCCTCAAAATCCAACTTTCAATTTTGTTTTCTCTTTCCTCTTTCCCTCCCTCCTTTATCACTTCCTTCTTGGGGTGGTTCGGGTGTCCACTGAGATATGTGAGATGGTTACTGTGCGATTTCCTTTCCTCAAAAACCAAAGAAAACAAGTTAGTGGAAGGACTTGGTAGAGTTCATTGGAGTTCACAATTTTGCAAACATGGCCAGGATTCTGGTTCATCCGCTCCTAGTTCACAACGCCGCCACCACGGGCCGCATGAAGTTGAGCTCCTCCTCCTTCTCTTACATTCTTCCTCCCGGTTTGAGAGAGAGACGCTAGTAAGCTTCGCCCATTGTCCGCTTTGTGTGTCCTCCCCTCAAGCCAAGCTCCTCGGGAGGGGGGCACCCTTCGCGTTTCTGTTTTTTTTCCACCCAGCGTGTTCGAAACGGGCTGACTGTGCGGCTCCCCTAGTCTGTTCCTTTACTGCGGTGCAAGAAAAAGAAGTCGGGTTGGGGTTGAAGCGGTGTACACGCCCCGTCTTTGTCCGACTTTGAGGGGCCATTTGTCAAAAACTACTGGCGGTATATATGCACATCACACAAGATATGGCTAAACGTTCCAGAATTGTGCCAAGGCCCAGCTATCACTCAGTGAGTCCAGAGCATAATGCGTGGAATAGAATTTTTTTAGCGCTGCACCCAACTTCTCCCCGTGGGACGGTCTGTGTCTTCATGGTAAATGGTGTTTTGCTGTACAGAAAATCTGATGAATGGTGACAGAACAGAACTAGCGGCTGTATAAGCATCAGTAAGAACCTTGTGTTGCGCATTTGTTTACACGTCAGTGTTTTTATTTTTTCGAAAGAGGTTGCAGTTATAACCTGACTCACCATAATTGTCAAGTTTTTCGCAACGGGGAAAAAAATTACGGACAACAATTAAGTCTACTGACGAGCTGTGAAGAAGAAAGCTTGCAGCGTGGTGTTCGGCTGCGGCGATGGCGTGCTGCTCTAATGCAATGGCCAGCCAAGCTGATCAGTTCACGCCGCCCGAATGGAAGTTGATGAAGGCGACGATACCCAAACCCAGCTCGAGCCCCTGTGCTTCCTTTTTTCGAGTTGAGTTGAGTTGTCGACAGAAGGACGAAAGGAAAAGCACGGGCTTGCTTACTGGCTCAATGCGGAGCCACGCCCAGCTGCCTGCGTGCTGATAGTAGGAGGTGAAAGATGGGAGTAAAGAGAGAAGAAAATGCGCGCGCAATAGCCCGTAGGCCACGGGCCAATCCCGGAGGCAGTGCAATACCGGGCTGACCTGTGCCAGAGTGCGTTACGCCAAGCACTCCGCCATACTTTCAAAAATATGCGTAACACCCAAGCCTCAAGGGCCCATATGAGATATTAAGCCAGGTATGTGAATAGCATCCCCCTTCGAAAGCGGACCGGGGATTTAGCCACACCCGAATACTCGATCCTGTGCTTCCTTGCTATCGCTCCCCTTTATATTTCTCCTCGATATCATTTCCCTTTCTCCTCCGCCGGCTGCAGCTCGGGTGGTTAAGATATTAGATAGCAATTGCCACGGCCGGCAACATTATTTTCCTTCACTTTTGATGCGAAAGCTTCACTATGCTACCTCGTAACGATTTCGCGGTGCTTACGGTTTTGACCTTCAAGTGGGCCAGAGGTCAGTCCTCTCACGGCGTGGTTCGAGCGTCCACCGATATATGTGAGACAGTTACTGCGCCATTTCCTTTCCTCAAAACCAATGTTAGAAACTAACCTTGAAAGTAAAAATTGAAAATTGGTTTTTTGAGAAAGGAAATGGCGCAGTATCTGTCTTTCATATCGGCTGACACCTGAACCGCGCCGTAAAGGGAAAATGGAGGGAGTGAAAAAAAAAAGAAGAAAAAGGTGCCGTAGTGGAGGGTTCTGGAGTAATTTAGACCACCTGGGGATGTTTAGCGTGCACTGACATCGCGCCCTATCCACTGAGCCAATGCGGCGGGTTCCCTTCGTGGGTGCGGAACCCACTTCGGAAAGTATTTTATTTACGAAACTTAATTTTTCTTTTTCTGATTAGGTCACGTGGTTTTTCCAAACCTCTGGGGAGGACAACGCCTGATTTTCCTCCTTATGAGCTGCTATGCTTTCGCAAAATGAAAATATGCTGCCTTCTACTTACGAACGGCGCTGATCATTTTACCTAGGCTGCTTGCACACATGTGTTTCCCGCATTTATACACAAGTGTGGTGACAGGTTGCTCAGCGTACAAATTATTGAATAATACCATTTAAACGTGTAACCATTTTCGGGATGCGCTTGTATAGGAATTGTACCTGCATGCACGTGACTTTCTGGCGCCCTAGTTCACTGCCTTTTTCTGCATGTGTGTGTGTGTGTGTGTTGGGCTGAGTGTGTGGGTGTGCGCGCGCGCGCCACGGTAGAGTCCATTGCATGCAGTGACGCAAAAACGCGGAGCTCCCACTTGGCTTGTCGCAAGTTTGGCTTGGTTAGGAGGGCGAGGGCCGGCTCAGGATGTGAAGCTTTTAAGTTCCATGGCTGATCACCGGCCTGTCTTATGACGTAGGGATAATGTAAACAGGAAATTCGAGAATGTAACATGCAACCAGATCCCTCGGATTTTTTTTCATCACATTACTCCGCATGAACATGTCCAGATATCGAGAACCACACGCTCCAGACAACACAGGCTTTTTGCGCGCGTGGTTTTCTTCCACCGGCCTTGAGGAAACGCGCGCGCCCATTTTCATACGACAGTAATTCATGTCCCCATAAAAAAAGACATGCTATGCTTGATGAATCGTTTATCTTCAAGACAGTCACGTTTCCATGCCCGCCCCCCAAGTCGCCACGTGCTCGTCGGCCATGGCGGCCTCGTCGACGGCGACGTGCGCAAGCAGTCATATCGGAAAAGAGCGGGCTTTCTGCGCACCTATTCGCTCGCGTCAGCCGCCGCCTCATCAACCGTTGTCGGACGACGTGCGAAAATTATCTGGTAGGTCCACATTGGTGGCGGCGCTCACCATCGGGTGAAAATCGCCGGCCTCACGCCATAAAAACGCCTCATGCATCCCGGCATTAAACGCTGTGGTTGAGCGGGGTTAAGATACTAGATTACGATACCTGGCGACATGACCAAGCGCCGTCACATGTCCGAGATGGGAGGTGCACTAGCGGGTGGCTGTTGGCTGGTTATACGGTCGAGTGCTCATTGCTCGCCGGGCTAAATGTTACCTCATGAGACCATGCGAAATAGCCTGAAATTTCGAATACAAAATATGCAGAGGACACCAAGCCGCAGAAAAGACCTGTTACTGCTATAGCATCATACCAACAAGGTGGAGCTAAGTGTTCCCCAAATTTCTTAATTTCAGCGCGATTTCTTTTCTTTGTTCAAAAGTTCTGCTCATAGTGCTGCCGCAATGAGGAGTTGTGTAGCCAAGTCATCAATGTTGTACTTTGCGATCGTTATGGAGCGCTTGGATTTTGATGTAGGCGAAATGATAGTGGTCCGTGTACTGTTCGATTTCAGTGCATGTTAAAGAACCTCAGCTGGTCGAAATTTCCGGAGTCTTTCACTACGGCGTTCCTCATAGCCTGAGTCGCTTTGGGACAATAAACCATCAACCATAACGCATGGAAATATTATACGGCTTATGGAAAAGCGTGATGAAGGAGATTCCACAATTATTTTTGGGTGTGACATAACTATGAGGGATCGGAAAGCAAGCATTGCTTTTTCACGTTGTAAGAACTCGCTCAGCGGCAGCTGGAGCTGTGATGCGCCAAACATACCTTTTCACGTATTTGAAAGCACTGCCTGACAAATGTTTCAAAGACGATTAGAGATCATATAACGGCAGCAATGCGTCCCACCCGGTCCTCTTCGTTCCTTCTGTTGTTTTTCGTAACTGATCTAAATTGGGATCCAAGTGGAGACACATCACTTATGTTAAAGCTGAAATTTACTAACGTACCCTGACGCCCGGATCTACATGACGTTACTCACCAGCATGGTGACGGGACTCGATTACGACCGACGCTGAATACCCCCGGGAATTCGGTCCTCTCGCCGTCAACTGTGAATGCTGAGGCGGCCGCAGATAGAACATGCCATCGCAAATGAGAATCACCAAAAGGAGGCCATATTAGGTTCAGGAGTGAAGTTGAAAATAGCGAAAATTAAATGTAGCAATGCGTACATTCAGTTTAACTTCTTCAGCCTACCGAATTTCCTAACCTGTTGAGTGTTTTGCTCAATTCTTTGTTCCTGTCCTTTTGTGCAAGTTGCAAGAAAAAAATAACGGTGGTTTAGCTTTGGTTAAACCTGGAGTGACGCGATAGCTACAGCTGCCCGAGTGGAACTTGGTCACGTGACCAAACACGTGACCAACAACGTGATCAGCCGCACCACGTGACCAACCACGTGACAGGGTGGCGGCGCATCTACAGGGTGTCAACGCAGCCACAGGGTGGCGGCGCCGTGGTGGTGGCGGCTCGAAATGCTGCCGTAATAATCGCTACAAAAAACTCGTACAAAAAAATCAAAGCGGCAGTTTACTTGACATGACAGAATACATTTATTATCGCATCACATCATGGCGCAGAAAAAGTCTAAACGATACATTTCGACCGTTTGCTAGAAATACACAATGCACTTATGCACAGAACCAGCTTGAGAAAGTGTCGGTAGTAAATATTAAGTATGGCAAAACTTTACACTTTCTACATAGACGTGTACCACTTGCAACCGCCACACATCACTAGGCTGGTTGTGAGGAAAGGAGAGGTGCAACATTCGCGCTACAATGAGGTCAGCCACATGAACCGCGCCGTTTCGCAAGGAACATAGGCAGCCAGAGGCGCACTGCGAAGGCATTTCAAGCGTGCACTGCAGTAATTATAAAACACAATTGGCCTAATCTTGATGAAACCCAAAAAACACAAAACAACACAGCGTGGCGTGACACAAAAAATATAAACATATCATACATGAATACAGATACAGCGTGTAAATATTGCACATCAAGGAAGATTATCACAAATATGGCGAAGAACGAAGAACATTTACTGCACATATAAGTCGCCACAAGCACAAACAAAGCATTTCATTCTCGTTTAGTCGTACCAGCGAGAATGCGAGATTTAGCATTGAGTGAAGAGACATAGTAAACCGTTCAAGCTGCAAGTGTGCACATACTGCACTACAAAAATTTTTGATGAATATTTCATTAAAAAACTAAGAAATGATAAAAACTGAGGCATACAGACTTGTGGAACATCGCGAGCAGGCAATTGCTAATTGCAGGCCATTTTGGCTAATAGAAGTCAAGTCGACTGCTGAAAACATCGTTTTTCTCTTTCTTTGCGAATCATTTCACGCAGTTTGGGAACTGATTTTACTTTCGTTGAAATGCCAGCAGCTTTCAATTCGGTCCGCAGTTCAACCGCGTCCATATCCTCGATGCAAGCGGGAGGTGTATCCTCGCGCTCCATTTCAGCAGCGCTTCGAGCCCTATTTGTGCGACTCTCTTCAATCATACCCTCAACCCAGTATGAACGATCGTGTTTTTTGTACGCTCGACTTGTTGTTACGTGCGCGCTATTCTCAAGGCGTTTTGCCAGCTTCAGCGCATCGGCGGCCACATTCCATTTATTGGATCTTGCATGATGCAAATGCTTTTCTCAATGCCTTCGCTCGAAAACCACCCCAAACACTTGAATTCTTTATGCTTATTTGAGGCATGACAGACAAGAATATGCATATATGGCGTCATTCTTTCAGCCCCGTAACCCTTATGCCCTCGTTCTCCAAGTTCTAAGTACGTTTTATGGAATTTGGCTATTTCTTGCTCGATGCTTTCGCCGGTCGTGTTATGTTCAAAATGATCAAAAATGCGACTAAGCATTTTCCAAAGTGAGATGATTTTTTTTTCTGTTTCCGGGCTGAGTTTTCCAGTGAGCCTCTCTGGCAGCATTTCGAGCAGGTTCTCGCAGGAGTCTCCTTGAATACAGGTGAAATGTTTTCCTTTTCTTTCGTCCTGCCACAGTTCAAATTTTACACCACAGCTATTAATTGCCTGCACAATTGCTTCCACGTGAGTGCTCTTGGTGTTTAACGTAACTTTATCGCGGTTGTCTTTGTCCATTGCTTCGACAATCAATCCATCAACCAGGCGATTAACGACTCGAATGCGCATGTGTAAAATGTCTGGAACCACAAATGCAGGTTCAATGTTGAATAGGGGAACGACTTTCATTCCGAATTCTTCAACAATGCCGTCCTCCCTCATGTTTTTTAGAGTGCGCAGAAGAGGCGGCTTATTACACTCCTCTGTGTTTGGCCCAGCTCTGCTTCGTTCCTTTAAATTAATACGACAGAAAGGACATGGGTGCCTAGAAGACGCTGACTGCAATCCTTGAACCATGAGCAAGAATTTTAGATCTGAGCCCAGACAGACTATGACGGGAACTTCCTGTCCTTCCAAGCTGACACTGCCCCTTTTCACAACACTGTTAACTTCGTCTATCAAATCCTTCAAACTTTCTCTAATCTGAAAATAGTTTTCAGAGACTTCGACGACTGCGAGCAGGCGATGTAAGGTATGGCTCTGCAGCCTCCGGCTGCTGTCAATCAGGAGAAAAGATAGAGTTCTCCTGCTTGTTCGTGTGCTGACTACACAGCCATCTCGGGGGAAGAAAGATCCTGATAGTCAGTTTTACCATTACTGCGGTATTCTTTTTTGATTCCTCGCTCCACGGAGATTCCGTCAATGTCAGAAAAAGTGATTTTGTGCAGTAGCCCTCGAAGGTCTTCTACAACCAACTGGCATAAGTCCAAGCCATAGCTTTCCAAAATTTCTTCTAGCCCTTGAACTATCACGCTGCCTACAGAATGCAGCTTTCTTCTATCGGTGCTTTTCGAACCTTCCCCGACCCTTTTTCCGCAGTTGTTGAGCAAGCGGCAGTTTTTTGCCTGTGATGACAGGCTTTTGTTTCCTTTTGGCAGCTGAAGGCATTTCGCCTCAAAATCCTGAATGGACTTGCGCAGTTCAGAAAGAGACCGTTCTGATACACCCTCCATTCGCTTCACTTCTTCTTGTAAAGCTTGAATAATGATGTCCTTGATACTGTTATTTGAATTTTGAACAGAACTTTCCTTATCGAAGGGAATTTTTACATGGCGCTCATTTTTAAGGAACCCCTCTTTTGCTCGGCCATTAATTTTTCTGTACTGAGTATCTACCGAGGAGCAGAGGCTTCTAAATCTTGTCTCTACTGCAACCTTTAAACTCTCTGGGATGGACATGCCAAGTGGAATAAAAGATGTTATTGTCTCAAAATAAGATTTCTCCAAAACCGTTTTGTTGCTAAAGATTTCCAGAACTGTCTTATTTGTCAATGTAAATGAAATTGCAAATTCAGAAATCTCTAAGCGCAAAGCTCCCGAACTCATTTTTAAGAAATTCTAAACAACACAAATTGAAATGCAAGAATCAATACTATATCGAAAAAAAAACAAAGTTCCAAAACGTTTGCTGGCAACATATATGTGAAAGGCGGAAGGCTCACTATTTCTGTGGGTTAGGTTCTGCATGCAACAACCTTTGACACAAGGAACATTTGCAGACTTTCCACAGAATAGCCGTTTGGAAAGAGCTTGCAAGCTTTCTGTCGTGTCACAGCAGCCTTCACACGCACTGGGAACTCAATTGCCACTACACTGCCAAGTTTCGTTTCTCGAGTATGCCACCCAAAGAGAAGATTCAGCTTTGAAAAGTCTGACTCATTGCAAACAATCCAACCCCTTTCGAGCGGCCTTCCTTTCCTACTGAAAACCCCTCTAAAGATGTCCAGGTCTATGTTCACCTTCACACGCCCGCTGGATCGACGGCTGTTGGAAAGTTTCTTTTGCACAGCGTAAATTAATTCCTCAGCAGCAGCTTCCAGTCGTTGTGGCGATGGCTTGCTTGGGTGCTTAAATTCCCGGAGACAGGCGCCGTTCAGATTTGTTCTTGGTTCAACGGAGCAATGCCACTTGGAATATCCTTTCCATTTTATAAGGTATCCCTTGCTCTGTAAAAAAAGATGGCATGGTGAAACATTTAGCGCAAGAAAACTCACACACGCCGAGGAACGACAAAACGAAGCACAAGTGAACCAAAGAAAAGACAAAGGAAAGATATGTCACTACGAAATGAAGAGCCAATGAACATGAATGGTAATTTATGCAAATGTTAACATATCCATTTGTGACGAAATGAGTGCCTTAGAGGACTTAAGTTACTGGGGATTGAAGGGTTTGCTCAAAATCGTGACCGCGTTATCTACCTTACTGGACTCAGGCTGCCCGCTTAGCGCGAAAAAATATATTTATGAAAAATGCTTTGTCTCTGGCATCATCACTAAGTTTGGAAGTCGAGTGTTCAAAACTGGCGGTAGTAGTAGTAGTAGTAGTAGTAGAAAACATTTATTCATAGAAAGGTAGGATAAAGAGGCGGGAAAAAAATAGATTTTGGGTGGAGTCCTTATTTCAGGACCCCAATGTCCACCGCAGTTGCTCTTGCTTGGGATATCAGGCTACGCTGGGTCACCAAATCGGAGCTGAGCAGGGCAGACTCCCACTGTTCCTCGGATTGATGTTTGTCTAGTTCGGGGGACTTGCTACCGGAGCAGCCCTATGTTACATGGTATGTTGTTGGAATTCCGCCACACCAGGGGCAGATTCCGTCGTATCTATCGGGAAACATGATATGGTATTTGTGTAGGTTTGGGAAGGTGTTCGTCTGTAGTTGTCGCCAGCCCCTCCCCTCTGCCGCCGTTAGCTTCGAGTGTGGTGGGGGATAGACTTGCCTTTGCGTTCGGAGAAGGAGGAGGCGTTCGCCGTACATAGAGGGAAGAGGGGTGACGTCGGGGAGGTTAGTCGCTCGGTTGGTGTATCTCGAGCTAGACTGTCCGCGGCCTCGTTTCCCTCGAGCCCCTCGTGCCCAGGAGCCCAAGTGATTTGGTGCTTGCATGTGGAATTTTTAACATGTGGGGTAGTCAGAATGGAGCGACGGAGTGTGGAAGTCTGCCAGTGAGGAAGAGCCGACACGCCGACTGGGAGTCTGTAACAATTTTTAGTCCGTTTCGCGTGGTATCGCCGTGCTGGATGGCGAGACCGATTGCGGCCGTTTCTGCTACTGTGGGAGAGCAGTTGCGTAGAGAGGCGCTGGCGATTTCCTTGAAGTTGGTGTCCAAAACTACCGCCACCGCGTTCGTGGAATTGGGGTACATGGCTGCGTCGACGTATACAGCATTTCGTGCCTGTCGGTGTATGCGGCGCAGGTAGTCCACTCGCGCCTTTCGTCGTCCCTTTTGTGAGTCCGAGTGAAAACTGGCGGTATACCAATTGCGGAGAGAATTTGTTATAGGAAGTCTCCCTGACTGCCGCGCTTTGGGGCCTCCTACTGTGCAATTTTACCAATTTCTCTAACACATTTTAGTCAATGAAAACCTAAAAACCTAAAGAAAACGTGATCAAGACACCTCTTAAGTTTATATTCCTCGCAGCTTATTTATATGCAAGCTAACAACATTTTTTCAAACATCAATAAACAAATGCAAAAGAAAAAGGTTTGAATTTTTCTGGGCTCTCTTATACAGATAACAGCAGTAACACATACCAGGTGTTACAGAGAAGACTAAGTCATCATCAAAATTAAGCTTTCTCGGATTAGCTCAGCTAACAAAGCGAAAGTCGTCGGCGTTCATTGTGTTCATTGGTGTTGGCGTTGACAACTTTCTTGGTGATTTTGTGGAAAGGAAGGGCGCATATAACTGGCCACCTGTGTAAGTGGGCGCCTCAATAGCGCTTTGAGGTACGTGATGGTGGTGAGAGAAAGATGTGGGCTGCATGCATTAGCGCTGACAACGTTGTGGCAGACACGCGGCACTGCAGCAATAGGCCGCAGCCTGACCAACCTCTCGCGATCAGCCATTAATTCAAATGCCACCTGCCAGGGTGGCAGGTTGGGCGCACTGCTCATCCAGTGTGCGGAACGCACTCAACGCTACAGACGCTAAGCCCCGTCTGCTTGCACGATACATCACAGCTCTCCCTGTCTAACAAGGTTCAGCAGTAGTTGAGCAACAGCTAATATTTTTTTATCCAGCTGATACTCGGCTAGATAACGTGGTCAGGCAGCAGCCGCTGCACGGCTGTGGAGCCCCTGCGCAGAGACGGCGAAGACTAGGCTTTGCGGCGCGGCGAAGTCACTTGCTGGGTTGCTATGGCAGCGGCGCAGCAAGGACGTTCAAGATCAAACGTGAGGTGACGGCGAAATCGCTCCAACGAAAGCAGGAGAAGCTTTCGCTTTTAAAATATGGATTTTGCGGCATAGTATACCAGTTCCCGCAAACTGTAGCTAACCGGTAGTTACCCAGTAGTTAACAGGCAGTAAACCGGGAGGAAGCTGGTTTACTAATTCTGATATTAACTTTTAACTATTAGTTAGGCGCCTAGTTGCAGTTAGAGGTAGGTTACTAATATCCGTATCAGTTTTTAGAATTTCGAAAACGCGATTACCCTCATCGCAGTGGCTCGACAAAATTTAGCTACATCATGCGATGGCTCAGTGGTTAAGGTGCTCATCTGCTGAGCCGGAGTACCCGTGTTGGCACTCAACCGCAGCGGCTGCGCTTCTATGGAGGCGAAACGCAAAAGGCACCCATGCGCTGTGCAATATCACTGCACTTTGAAGATCCCTAGTTGGTCGAAATTATTCTGGAGCCCTCCACAACGGCACCTATTTGTTCCTTTCTTCTTTAACTCCCTCCTTCATCTCTTCCCTTACGGTGCAATTCGGGTGCCCGCCGAGATAGGCGGGACAGTTACTGTGTCATTTCCTCTCCTCAAAAGCCAATTTTCAAGAACCAGTTAGCGCCAAAATACATGCGCTTTCGAAAGCATGCAAGCAAAGAAACCTTTCCAGTGCGCGTAACTAGTCGAAACAGCCAAATTTTGTCGATCCATATGGCCAAAGGTAACCATGTTTTGGAAATTCTAAAAACTTATATGGCTATTACTAACTACCGGCTACAAGTCTAAAATTACGACTAAGCGCCTAACTGCAATTGTTAAAAGTTAATTATTAAAATCTAGTTAACCAGCTGAATAGTTAAAACGATTCACCGGAAACAATTCACACTGGTAATACTGTGCCGTAAAAGCCATATTTTAAAGCCAAAACGCATATTTTTGAAACGTCTTCCAGGTAACACCTGGTATTCAGAGTCGCTCAGCTAATGCTAAGGAAAGCTTGAAGAAACAAATGCGGGCGCTGCAAATATTCTGCACTTGCAAGGTTTAGGTTGTCATCTGTTCTATCCAAACATATTGTTGTGCGCTTATTTTTATTCCTCGAGATGGGAAAGCGAACCAGCTGCAGGTTTTTTTTTATGTGTCAAATCTTGCCGCTTCACTCCTCTGTCAGTAGGTATGCTATACCGTTTTACATCGCCCACGAGCGATTCCTCTTTAATTCGCTCGCCTTGCATGCTTTGCATCATGTCTACTTGTGAATGACAACGTATCCGGTAACACTGGCATGCGTACATTAGTAAATAAAGTCCTCACTTGGTCTACATTTATGTTGAAAATGTTGAGCTAAAGTTATGAATAACAAGAGAGATAGCGCTACTTGTTAATTGCGTACTTCAGAAATATTATGTCCAGCAGAAGGCGCCTGCTGTATTTCTGCATTATTAGAACCTTTGCTTGTTATCTCTTTAAGCTTCGCTAAATTATCTGCAGTGCCTTGCATATCCTTTGGAATAATAATACATTTGCTCCGACGTCTCCCTGTACTGCTTTTTTCTGGCCAAATGTTGTAATTTTACCTAATAAAATATGAGAGCACTACGTAAACCGCAATTAGCACCATATAAGCAAGGGCCTTAAGCTGTTTGCATGCTATAAGCATGAACGACCGGTCGTTGTGTACATTTTTTATGGTCGTTGTTTTATGAGGGTTTAACGCCCCAAACCGACTCAGGCTATGAGAGACGCCGTAGTGAAGGGCTTGGGAAATTTCGACCACCTGGGGTTCTTTAACATGCATCGACAACGCATAGTACACGGGGCTCTCGAATTTCACCTGCATCGAAATTCGACCGCCGAGGCCGGGATCGAACCCGCATCTTTCGGGCCAGCAGACGAGCGCCATAACCACTCGGCCACCGCAGCGGCGTGTCACGTGTCGCATGTGCAATGTTGAATGCTAACTGTGATGGGTGGCCATTCTATGTAGTAGTAGTAGCGGTGATTTTATCCAAATAATAAAAAGAAAAGAAGGGAAAGATTTTTCCTGCTGCGAGCACCTGAGCTGGGGCAGCGCAAATAAAGGGATATCAGGCAGATTAGAGAAATGAAATAACTATAGCCATAAACTATAGGAGGGAGAGTGGTCAGGAACTATGTACAAGTATTATCTTTACAAATTCGCAGTTATATGTCAGAAAAAAAACGAAGAAATTTTGAGGACACTGAAGACTGCTTGTGAAATCATGGAATGCGAAAGAATTAATGTTTAATCGTGGCCCTCGTGGATAGCTCCAAACGAAGACGCGTCCTTTGTTTGTTCTTGTTCCCAGATCATTACCCGCCGCGGTGGCTCAGTGGTTAGGGCGCTCGACTACTGAGCCGGAGTTCCCGGGTTCGAACCCGACCGCGGCGGCTGCGTTTTTATGGAGGAAAAACGCTAAGGCGCCCGTGTGCTGTGCGATGTCAGCGCACGTTAAAGATCCCCAGGTGGTCGAAATTATTCCGGAGCCCTCCACTACGGCACCTCTTTCTTCCTTTCTTCTTTCACTCCCCCTTTATCCCTTCCCTTACGGCGCGGTTCAGGTGTCCGCCGATATGCGAGACAGATACTGCGCCATTTCCTTTCCCCAAAACACCAAAGCGTGCTTGTGGCCTCGAGCGCGTTTGGTTCGCAACCTAGTGGTTGTGTCGAATTCTACCTAAGCCTCTTATCTTCTTTAATCGAAACGATGACCCCACACTGAATTTCCGTGACAATCCTTCCACACAAACCAAGTCCACAGTGACTGCACACGCATGTAAGCTCTACGCTTGTCATGCTGTAGGAATTAAAAAAAAGTTACCAACAAGCTCTACAGACCGCCCTGAATTGTGTAATCAGGACATGCAAACAAACACAAAACGTAACATGGACCGAGGTGCTTAAAGAAATGGCTTGGGAAGGTTGTTACTTACCGTTTTGGCAATGACTCTCTCGACCAGGTGGTACATCAAAACTTCAGCAGAAGAAAGTCAATGGACGCAGGGAACTGGCTAACCATTTGCAGCTGATGACAGACAGTAGCGAGACAGCCAGGTCCTGAGGAGCTTAAAGGATGCGGGAGACGAGGGCAAGGTGTATGGGGGGCGATGGCGGTTACATGGAACTGGCTAAGGGAAAATCTTCCTTCATTGGCACCGCCGAAGATGCAAGGGATCTAAATCTAGCTCAGAACGATCTCCCATGGCTCCGGACCCTGGTTTTAAAGACCTAGAAACCCGGCCCACCTCTTGCATCGCCCAATCAACAGCAAACTTACCCATCATTGGTTTACAAACTTCATGGCACGCCCTCCAATTTCGGCAAGGTTCAAACCCTCTCCCTGAAATACACAGCACATCTAAATTGCTATAAGAAAATGTAATTCCGGGAATGAACCCTCGAAATGCTTGGGCCAACAGGTTTACATGCCACGCCCCATTCTTCCACAGTATTACTCAAACTCTCTCCCTTAAAAAGTAAAAAGAGAAACATATGAAAATACATCAAAACATTCCCATGCGGCTCCCAGCTTTACGCCAATTACCGATATTCAACCGATCGCTACCGCTGCGAGTAGTAGACTACTCGTCTTCGGGACGACTGTTGACAGGCGTCCCCGCAAAATATGGAAAGAGGCGCCAGCCTGTCGTTGCTGCCTCTGAACACGCTTCAGCGTTTCGTTAAGCAGGCCCGCTTCTCGGGACCCGTTGGTATGCCCCATCCTCTGACTTCGACGCCGTCGCGGCTTAGACGCGGCGTCTGCTTGCCGCGTCCGCGCTGACCATGCGCTATGCTACGCTATCACTGCGGTGGTTTCCTTAGACGGGCGAAGGGGGGCGGGCGGTTTCGGGAAAACGTCTTGGCTCCTTTCCTCTGGCTCGGTCTTTGCCTTCGCCGGTCTACGCCCGCTTGCCTCGCCATGCACGCTTCCTGCTGACGGGGATTAACAGGGAAATCGCCGCATCTCGGCGCCGGGCTGTCGACAAACCCTCGGATGGTTCGAACCTCGGCTTTTTAAGCCCTCGTGTTGAAGACATCCGGGTCAGTGGCTGCAAACCATGGATGTAAGAAGCGGGAAGTGTCCCCAGGGAGCGATTAACATTCTTCCCTGTCTGTTGGATGTGCCACGACTCAAGTAGAAGCCTCCTGTGCGGATTAGCTTCGGTTTCCAGTACATTAGTGCCGTCAACGTCCATTCGGTGGTCGCATGCCTCGCAGTGTTCGGCCGCAGCGCTGCGGCCACGGTTCATTTGTCGGACGTCCGCTTTGTGTTGCCTCGTCGCGGCGCGGGGCTGGGCGCGCAGGCGCTCTGCCGTACGCCTAGGATGTGCCCATCGAGATGGGGCTTAAGGAAAACATTTCCAACGCGCTGCATTTTTCAGTGAGTGAGCAGATGAGAGCCACGGCCACTCGGTGATGCGGTTCCATCGAGTGGCCGCATTGGTACCAACCGTTGCCTCCACAAGCTGGTAGAACAGCGGGCTAACGGGGTCGCATTTTTCATTGCAGCACTGAGGCTTCAATTTTGGATTTCGACGTGGCCTCTTTGTATGTCTGAAATTTACTTGACCTGAAATAAAATAATCGAAAATGTTTTACGGCCGCGAGTGAGTTTCGAACCCGAGGCGGCGAGAACGCATACGTTTTGCTGGTTACTGCGTTAAGCCCGGGATACATGGAGCGTTTTTTGGGCGATTTTCGCCCGACGGCGCGCATTTGACGCCCGGTCTCGAAAATAACGCCCGCCGCCGCCGATCTGGCCCCGCCAGATATTGACGCGCGGCGTCCGGAGAGACCGGAAGCGGCAGCCGGGGCAAGCCAATAGCAGCGCAGAAAGCCCGCTCTTCCGGTTTGGCTGCCTCCGCCGCCGCCGCCGCCAACATGGCCGCCATGGCCGACGAGCTCTCCTGTGTTTATTGCACGAAAATGTTGTTATCGTGAAAATAAACGCTTCACGAGACATGAAATGTCACTTTTTTTGGAGAACACGGCCGAATCTTGGATCGAAATGCCCGCTTTTCCTCCCTGAAGCGAAGGTGCCGAATAAAACCGCAGCCGATGGTAGCCACGGCTGAGCGGGCATCGAAAGGTACGCGACCGCATGCATTCGAGCGCAGAAAACCTTGTAGATATCTATGCACGCGTGCTGCAATCAGTACAGTGTTGTCTAAATGAACAATTTCGTTATTCTGAATAAGGAGTCAGCGTCGCTGCTCTCAAAGAGCTCCTCGCTCAATGGTATTTGCCACTTGTTGATCATATTGCTTTCGCGCTGAGAGATACGCGGCGGCGGGCTGCCGCTGTTTCCCTCCATGTATCTCCGGCCGGGCGTCGCGCCGCCGCGCCGTTTTCTGCCGCGCGAACATCGTCGGAAAAAACGTCGCATGTATCCCGGGATTTAAGCGTGGCCCGCATGGAGCGTTTTTCCGGGCGATTCGCCGGCGTCGGCGGCAGCGGAGCGCTTTTTTGCCGCCGTCGACTGCCACACCGCCGCAGCCGAACATTCTGCGTCATAATATACCAGTCTCTTGCGCTGTATTTTGGATATCGTCGTCTTCATCAGCTGCATCTGTGCGCAACGGAACCGAACACTGAAACAGCACTGAAAACCGAAGTGCTAGCACTCCTAGTTGCAACTGGCGTAACCACGCTAACTCGTCCGAAATTGATTTTGGTGGCACTGTCTACCTGTGCCATGCGCTGTGCTTTTAACAAGGCTGGTGGAATTCCTTAGTTTGGCGGAAGGCAGTAAAGAATCTTTTGCAGAAATTCTGATGTCTTTTTTGGGAGATTTTTGTCTGCGTGTGGAGAAACCCTTTGCCAGGACTGACACATTAGCGGTTGTAAGTTTTTTTTTGTGACAGCCTGGAGGCAAGAGTGCGTCCATGACCTTTCCGGGCCGTTTTCGCAGAGGCGCCGACTATGTCGTGCAGCTCGTGCTTCGCACCATAGGGAACAGAAACATAGCGCATCCAAAGCAACCATGGACTGCGCTCCACGATTCGAGGAAAAGTAAAAGGAGAAAAAACAAGAAAGGCAGGCAAAGGCACAGCAGGAGACCCCTCCCCACTGTCCTTTTCTTCCTCCCTCTTACCACCCTGCTACCGGCTGCCCGTGTAGCTCTTGAAAAAGAATTTCTCCGTACCTATGCACCTGCTCAAATCATCCTTGGCCCTTTCCGTTACCGCCTCTCCACGTTCTTCATCCGTTTGATGCTGCGTGTTGTGCGTCTTGTTCCCGTAGCCTTTTTGGGAGGAACAGTGCTGAAAATTGTGCCCTAAGGGAATGGTGGAATTCAAGCAAGTCTTGGTTAAGACGATTCCCAATTCTTGCATATTTGTTTTAAAATCAGCGACAACAGCAATGACACATCGCTTTGAGCATGCGGCTCGAGGACGGTGTGTGATTCGTTCCGCAGTGTCGCCGTGGACCCACTGATTTCCAATGGGTAGAAGTTTTCTCGAAGCCTGGCGCTTGGTTTCTTTGAGTTGAAGTGCTCGGAAAATGGTCTTCCACCTAACATTGTGTTGAAGAAAACACTTCAACCCATTGCGCTTGGTGCGAGGTTGCCAGTGCGCCATTAAAACTCATCATCAGCAAAAGAAAACATTTCTAGGCAATGGATACCCAAGATTCTTCACTCGATGTATCATCTAAAACTGAAAAGGATGCAACGAAAACAACTCGATATGCTTATGCTAAGGACACGCTGGTGGCAAAAACGCGTATGCAGTTAGTACGTAAAGGGTGTCTGCGAAACCTTGGCCAGTGTTCTCAGAAAGGAAGGGATGCAAACTACACACAAGCCGGACATCATTATCGGAGGCCTCCTGTGCCACTTCAAAGACAGTCATCCCACCCCAAAAAAGGCCTAGAGGCGCCAACTCGAATGGCCCTTCCTGGGCGTACGCGCTCAGCGTCCGCGCTCTTAGCGTAAGCCGAAACCGGTCTGCGCATGCACACTGCAGGAGACGCCAGCAAGCCTAGGTGAGGCGTCCGTGCTAGATGTCGGCATCAGCGCGCGGGCGCTCGTGTACGCGTTGGAAGGGGGGTCCGGTTTATAACAATGGAAGGATCGCCGGGCTCTCGGTGGCTCCTCATGGCTTGAAGCTATTTCAGGTTCCCCGAACTTTTCTTCGCGGTTTAAGTTGTTCTTTCATCGCCCCCCAACCCCTTCTCTCCACGGCTTGAAATTCTCTCCGTCCGCTCGACAGGGGAAGGGAGCCAGCACCAGGAACATGGAGATGCATGGCACATTTAAAAGTCGCTGGATCGTTCCGTGGAAACGGCTCCCTCTTCTGACTCCCGCGGTTTGTGCGCTTAAAAAGCCGCGCTAACTCCCCGGGAGTCACACATCCAAGAAGAAGTAGTAGTGTGCCAAGAGCTTCAGAGGCAACAACAACTGACGAGAATACAAAAAGGAAGCTAAAAATGTTGCCGGCCCAGCGATTACTATCTAATCCCTCAAGCACTGGAACTGCAACCGGTGGAATTAAAAGCAAAGAGAGAGGATAGCGAAAAGTAGATAGGAGAGCTGCAGAAAAAAAAAACGACGGTAGGTTGGAACTTATGCAAAAAAAAAAATATGTTCGCGCCACTCGTGCGAAAGTGCTTATGGGTATTGTTGCACATATTCGCAACACGGTAAATTCACTGCATATTCAGGGCCGCGAGCATGTAGCGTCCTGTCGCTAATGAATCGCGCTAGCGGCGCATTGCACAAACGGGTTGGGTGGAGCGCCGAGTCACCGTACTGGAGAAAACCAGTAATCTTTTAAACATCGTGTTATCCGACAATAACTTTTGTTCATTTCTTAGCAGATTTAAATTATAATCAAGAACATTTAACTAGAGTTTGACTCTTGATTGCTGCTCTGGGTAACGGCGTAGTTACTGGCTTGCCGAACTGATGGCACACTCTTCAGAATAGTTCCCAGCATGCCACTCTATGAAGTCTTCGTTAGCGGTTCATCCTTCACGTACATCTTTGACAGAATTGCCGAACCAAGCATCGATTACAGCAATGGTAAACCCCTTCTCGACGGCGAACGATCGAATCGTGAGAAGCACTTTACCAACCTAGACAAAAATGTGAACTACAACACTACTAATTGTTACATTGGACAAATAACCTACTGGCATAAAACGCAGCATCAGGTTTGCCGCCTCTTATGTGCAACACATGCAACATTCACTTCAACGCATCCTTGCTGCACTTGCACCACATCGACAAAAGATTGGAAGAGCTTTCTGCTATTGAGGCAAATAACATGAGTGTTGAAATGTAGACATTAAGACACGATTTTACAATTTTGAATGCACAGTGCAAGAACCATATGCAAGTATCGGTGAGTGAGCTCTAAGTATGAGCGTCCGGGAATTACAAATTTCACTGCTTGAACGAAAGTACCTAGAAGCTTCATTGCTTTGCACTGTTATTGTGTACGCAATTTCACTATCATCTATGCCGGTGTGGTCACTGTACGCGCTTAATGAAAAATGTACCTGTCAAGCAAAAGAGTCTTCTTATAATTTCCTCTATATACCTCATAGAAGGCACACGCTTTCTTGTAGCATTTTATGTAGCAGCCCATGGCCATAGCCTCCCTCCGATGGGGGCAATTTTTATAAAACTGCGCATTCGTACGGCAGGCTCAACCTCCCAAAGCAACCTACCAAAGCAGGGACACTGTAGCAGGGCACGGCCGGAATCGAGCCGCCTCCGCTACTCAGCCCGGCCGCGAGCAGGGACGTGTGCCTTTCCAACGCACCGAGAGAGGGCGCCACACGTTTCATGAAAAAGCTGATGATGCATGATCAATAGTGAAATAGCGCAGGAAGACTTTTACGCCATTGAAATGTAAAATACCTTATACTTCCTTAAAGGTAGGACATTACCCTACGTGAACCTGCTCGAGCTTGTCGATATATTTTAAAATAGGGCTGTAGTGAGCGATAAATTGAAGTAAAGTGGGGTATTTTTCAGGACCTCGCCATAGGCTCCATGCTGTCATAGATCATTGCTCATGGCAAACGCAATATGTAAGCTACATCGATGAAACTCGACTAAATGAAAATTTAAGATGCATTTAACATCTAGGCGAGAGAGCTAATTTCTAACTGTTATGCGCGACGAAATATCAATTTTTATTTTTCGTCGCCATTGAGTTACGCGCCGCCGCGCCGCCGGCTGTCGCGAGATGGCGCGACCGGTTTTTCGAGGCGCATGGTCCAGAATCCTGGGGATGGACCATTCATTTTCACGAAAGGAAAGGCGCACAACCAGGAAAGGCGCACAACCGGCTCTGCGGGAGAGTGGAGAGCTCAATCTCGCTTCCCCTTTGTATATCCTGGATTAGCTGGGCTAATCCAACCCGCCGCGGTGGCTCAGTGGTTAGGGCGCTCTGCTACTGATCTGGAGTTCCCGGGTTCGAACCCGACCGCGGCAGCTGCGTTTTTATGGAGTCAAAACACTAAGGCGCCCATGTGCTGTGCGATGTCAGTGCAGGTTAACGATCCTCAGGTGGTCGAAATTATTCCGGTGCCCTCCACTACGGAACCTCTTTCTTCCTTTCTTCTTTCACTCCCTCTATCCCTTCTTTTATGGCGCGGTTCAGGTGTGCAGGGATATATGAGACAGATGGTGCATCATTTCCTTATCCCAAAAAGCAATTATTATTATTATTCCTATTATTATTATTATTATTGGGCTAATCGACATTAACTTTTCTGGCGGGAGGGGGGGGGGGGCGGAAGGAAATGGTGCAGTGCCCCCAACCGCCCCCGTAAGGGAAGGGACAAGGGTGGGGGGAGTGAAAGAAGAAACGAAGTAGTGCCGTAGTGGAGGGCTGAGGAATAATTTCGACCTCCTGGGGATCTTTAACGTGCACTGACATCGAACAGCACACGGGCGCCTTTCGCCTCCATCAAAACGCAGCCGCCGCGGTCGGGTTCAAACCTGCGAACACCGGGTCAGCAGCCGAGCGCACTAAGCACTGAGCCACCGCAGTGAGTGCATTGTCTTTTTTATTCACGCGTTAAATGCGCTTTTACTCCAAGCGAAATGTTGCACTGTCGAGCCCAAACTTCCACTCTGGCAAACTGATGTTTCCTTGGGCTGTAGCTGTTGATTCTTATAAATTACGCGTCTGCACATTGTCAATTCATAGAAAGATTCCCGTATGTTGCTCATCTTTCACTGTTAATGAGCGGCTGGTGCGTCTTTCCGACCTCCACGAATGCCGAAATTTCCACTGTAGTTCCTTGTGCCGAGCTTCGGTGCCGGGCGCCGGTTTGTTTCATCATGAATAATTAAATTTTTCCAATTTTTTTCACCCCAATCGGGACCATTTCTGTGGGCGACCTTGGACATGTGACGTCACCAGCTGCATGCCCGTCGATATTTGCTCGGAGATTGGTCAAGAAGAAAAAAAATAAGACCTTTGTTTTTGGCCATTTCACACAAACAGTGGTCTGTCGCTTTCAGTCAACGCACCGAGAGGTTCTGTGACAGTATGCATGACGACAAGCCTCGATCTCGGCGTCATACTTGGGGAGAAACCGAGTTTTGGTTTCGGCGTTCTTTGTTTTTCCTGTTTTAAAGAGCTTCTACTCAGGATTCTGAAAAACGGTTTTTGAGGCACAGAGAAGGGACTCTTAAGAAATGTGATGCGAATGGGAACACAATACCACGTCTAAACATATTCAAAATAGCCCACATTTTCCCTTTGAGTGGTTCAGAAACCTTGCAAGAAATGCTTCTACAGCTGTGGCACCATCATGGCCTTGGTTCACTGTATAAATAATTTAAGGCAGAAAAAGAACAAGTAATTACTGTCTCGCTTTTGATGAACACCGCGACTACGCAGTGCGGTTCCTTGATTTTGCAATCGTCCCGATCGTCCCTGTCATATGCGCTAAAAATAGCACAAGGCTCTGAAATATAATCCGAGGAAAGTACAGGGTCGGTTAAAAGTTCTCAGGCCAAAGGGTCTGCTTTTGAGCTGTATTATCAGGCAGACATGACACCACCAGACTCAGAATATCCGTAGAAAGCGGAAGAGGTATCGTTCTGTGCTCTGGGAACATTGATAGCTTTATTCGCGTCTTAAATGCCATGATATACCGATGAAACAAGCATGCCCTCTGGCCCCGAAACTTTTGACCAACCGGGTATAGAACCTCGCTCAATCACTACGTTCTCTCGTCATAAACATCGGAACCAAATATTCAAAACCCACTATCCCGAGCGAAGGTTGGCGAGCTCTCTCCAGTGACTTTTTCACGCCCGCGCATTTCTCCGCCTCGCGCTCCTGCGTATTTTTGTTCAGATGTGTCTGTCGGTTAGATTCAGAAGTAAGGCAGCTGCTATGGCCGCTGCCAGTAATAAGCGTCGCTTCGGCGGTTCAGGAAGCCCCCCCGACCCCATTCTACAGGGGGGGGGGGGGGGCGGAATCCCGAACGCATAGGCAGCCGGCGGTGGGGCCGAGTGGGTAGAGCTGGCTGAACAGCGCCGACCTGTGAGCATGAAAAGAGTGATGAAAAGATATAGAAAGGCTCGAAGACGCTGAAATTTAAATTTTGACTGCACATAACTTCGCTTGCACAAAACATTTTAAACATTGTCACTGGAGGATATTCTTGTTCAAGCGCTGTCCTTTAAAGGGCTCGCTATAATGCACGGGGTGCAGGAGGCTTTTTCCATTAAGACTCACCGGAACCGGTCCTGCGCTGTAGTGTAGATCGAAGACCATTCGGCCAAACTTATGTGACGCGCAACACACGAAACAGTGCGTCCATACTTAATTGTTCATGCTCTGCTCTAATTACCTCCAAACACGGCGCAGGAGCTCGAGCGAACCCTACCCTCTCACTTCCCACGGCGGCCTGCCCACGGCCAGCTGGGCCGGACCATACAACTTCTTGCCAACCACTTCAGCATCGAGATACCGACTGGCAGCGTCTACCACTACGACGTCGACATCTCCTCGGAAACTGCCAAGGAGACCAAGGTTCCTGAGCAGAAAAAGTACCGATGCCTCAGTACAAAGATCAACAGGATTGTCATCGAGCTCCTAGTAAAGAAGTACCGGCAAGACCTGGCCAACTGCATCCCGGCTTTCGATGGCCGCAAGAACCTGTACACGCGCCGCCAGCTCAACTTCCGCGAGCGGACATTCACAGTCGACCTCGAGGAAGACCAAAGATCCCAGAAGTTTATAATCAAGATCCAGTACGCGGCCACAGTGAATCTGGACGCCCTGCATGGCGTCTTCCAAAAGCGCGTACAAACTGTGCTCCAGGAAGTCCTCCAGGCCATAGACATCGTCTTGAGGCACAGCCCCTCGATCAACCTTGCACCGGTTGGACGCTCGTTTTTCAGACCGCCGGAACCCAACGAGTACAATGACCTCGGAGGAGGCCGGGAGGTGTGGTTTGGCTACTACACGAGTGTTCGACCCGCCCAATGGAAGCCCATGCTTAACGTCGACATGTCAGCAACAACATTCTACGAGTCGCTTCCACTGGTCGACTTCATGTGCAGGTTCTTAAGCGACAGCCGTCGTGTGTTGACGCCCGCAGACTTCCGGTCATTGCGCGACAACCAGTACGTGCGCCTGAATAGGGAGCTCAAGGGACTCCGTGTCAAAGTGACGCACCTTCCGTACCCGCGCAAGTACAAAGTGGTCAAGATCACGAGGGAACCTGCGAAGGAAATCTATTTTGAATCAGAAGGTAGTCAGATCTCCGTCGCCGACTACTTCCAGAGCCGCTACAGGCGCTTGTCGTACCCGAACTTCCCTTGCGTGCAGAGTGGCAGCCCGACGCATCCGGTCTACATTCCTCTGGAGGTGTGCGAGCTGGCCGAAGGCCAGCACTGTCGGAAGAAGCTCGACGAGAGTCAGACCGCCGAGATGATCAAGCGCACGGCCAAGCCGCCAGCCAAGCGCTTCCAGAAGATTCGTCAGTCTGTGCGCGACATGGTCAGCAGCTCGGACAAGTACCTGCGAGAGTTCGGCGTCAAGATCAACACTGAGCCCACTCAGGTTGTGGGCAGAGTGCTCGACCCGCCATCTCTGGTATTTGAGAACAACACCATGTGCAAGCCGCGCGACGGTACGTGGGATCTCCGAGGGCAGCGCTTCTACAAGGCGATGTCCATGACAAAGTGGATTGTTCTCAACGTGAGCCGCTTCGCGCACAAGGATTCCCTGGAAAACTTCATCAGGATGCTGATCCGCATCGGCCAAGAACTGGGCATGCGCATTGCGCAGCCGCTTGCGGTCATCACGTTCGACCCAAACCGCCAGCCCATGCGGACCGTTCTCACGGAGCAGCGCAAGCAGTACCCGCAGTTGGAGATGGTTGTGGCAGTGATAACAAAAGCCACGAACTACGCTGAGATCAAGCAGGTGGCAGAGACTGAGGTCTCTCTGCGCACACAATGCATCTTGGACAACAACGTGGTCCAAAAGTGCAACGCAGCGCTCATCCAAAACCTGTGCCAGAAGATCAACGCCAAGATGGGCGGTATCAACAATAGTCTCCTGATGCAGGAGAAGCCGAAGCTGTTTCATAGGCCCGTGATCGTCATTGGAGCAGACGTGTCGCACCCATCGCCTGGAGACAAGGTGAGGCCATCCATCGCCGCGTGCGTCGGAAGCCTAGACACTGTACCGTCCAAGTTTCACGCCACCATTCGGGTACAGATTGAAGACTCCGAGGCTAAGGCGCGTGTGGAAATCATTAGAGACCTGAAGGACATGATCAAAGAATTGCTACTGACTTTCCACCGCGCCACCAGGCACAAGCCCGAGCGGATCGTCTTCTACAGGGACGGAGTGAGCGAGGGGCAGTCCTTGAAGTCCGTAACTATGAGGTAAGTAACTGCGCCTACTACTATACTGTGCCCACTAAACGCTCATTTTGTTAAGACAGTTTTTCCCGCATTCAATGTCACTAGTGTCATTGGATAACCTTTGTCTTTGGAGAAGCCGACTAGCTGTGCATATACGTAACGACACCGAATTGATCTCCACAGGGATATAATTTCAGGACATCCAGGATATTCATTTCTGGAGACGTCTTGTCGGCGTTAGTTGACCTCAGCTTGATCGTTTCTCTTCAAAAGGTGGTAAACATCCAAGACTGAGGCCTCTGGCGCGGTTTTGTACGTATCCGCTCCGCCTCTCATCCTTCTTACACACGGGCGATTATAACTGCTGTGCAGTTGACCGTCCGTTGAGCTGAACGACAGTTCGAGGTGTTATACCCGTGCCACACGGTCAAGTTTTATGTCATTAATTACTTAGTAAATCAATTTTTAACGCAATTGGCGCGGTGCCACACACTTGTATTTAATGACATTAGACAGACTAACTGGCGTTTGCGACCTTCTGAGTTCGCCACACCTCATTCGCCCGAGATCTGTACACTCTTTTCGCCATTCCGCATGCGGAAAGACATGCAACTTTTTTGTGTGAAGTCACTACCCAGAGTATAATCGTTTATTCATAAACAACACTATTTTTAATAGGAATTCATATGTACTGTTATCCTGTGAGCTGACACACGAGTTCTACTTTTACACACTTGTCAAGCAAGAACAGTGGCATTTTCTACAAAATAATTTTTATATTATATTTGAAGGGCATTGCTGTTATACTTTCTCATTAACACTGTTTATATTCAGGGCTTTTTTTACTGTCTTGAAGGCGGTATCGTCACCGTGACTAGTTAAATTATTTATTTACTTATATACAGATACCTTATAGGCCTCTGGAGAGGCATTGTGTAAGGGGGCGATACAGAAGTTAGTGAGAAATAGGCCAGAAATCCAAAAATCATATTAAAAGTACAGCAAAACACACAAAAAACAGGTGAGTTCAGATAAGATATCGCAATTCATTAACAGGGATAAAAGTAAAAAAACCACTCTGCTTCATGAAACAAAAACAGGAGAAATGCACGAAGATTTATACAAAAGCCAAAGAAAACATATCAGGCATAAATGAGCCAAGCTGCGCATCACGAAACCGAAGAGGCAATAGTCCCAAGCTGCTGAAAACGGAATTGTACGAATCCTGAGTATTTAAATGACGTGCTAACCGTTATCAACGAAATGTTTGGGTAGATGTTCGCGAAAGGGGTCTTGATTAGCCTGCAGGGCGGTGCAGTCCAGAAGATCGTTCCAGAGACGAATGGCACGCGGGAGTGACGAGAAGTTGAAATCATGTGTGTTGCCATAAATTCGGCATAGCTGCAGTTATAAGTAGGAGGGACGTTGTAGATGTGCTGGCGGTGAATCAGTGGCATGGACGTATTTGTGAAAGATAGATAAAAGGGCAGTCTCGCGACGAATTTGCAAAGGATGCATGGAGCGAAAGTTTGATCTTCAGTTGGATTGCACTGGACTGATAACTGTAATTTTGCCAAAATGAGACGACAAGCCAGATTCTGGACAGCTTCCAACTTCTCTATTAGATATTTCTGATAAGGTGACCAGATGGATGAAGTGTACTCTAGCTGCGGTGCTACAAAAGTAATATAGGCTTGTTTACGCATGTCAGGGGTAGTGCATAGCAGGTTACGGCGAAAGAAAACTAGTGACCGGGAAGCATTAGCGAAAGTGGTGGATGTGTGTTCAGCCCGAGAAAAGTTTGGTGAAATATGGACGCCTAGATGCTTATACTGCGTATTCCGAGCCAATGTATCGTTATTATTGCGGTATGGAAAATTCGAAGTTGCGCATTTTCGGCTAAAAGTAATTATATTACACTTCGAAATGTTTAGTCATTAGACACGTTTTACACCAGTCGTTTATGCAATCGAGGTGACTTTGAAGGTCAAGGTGGCCATTAGTAAATTTTATTGGTCAATGAATAATGCAGACGTCAGCAAATATGTGTATCTAAGATGAGATTGTTGCTGGCAGGTTATTAATGTAAATTATTAATAGTAATGGACAGAGGAGGCTTCTAGCGCCGCGCCCGATGTAACATCGCAAACAAGAAATTAATACTTGTTAACAACGGTGTACTGCTGGCAATTAGAAAGAAAACTACGGACCCATGACAGAGTTAAAGAATGTAATTTAAGCGCACAAAGCTTAGATATTTGTCGGCAATGTTCTACCCGATAAAATTCTTTGGCAAAGTCCAAAAAGGTGGAAGTGGGCAGTTTTCGTGCGAGTGTTTGTTGCCACTTTTGAAAACCGGTACAACATTTCCTATTTTTCAACCGGTGGAAACCTCACCTGTAGATATTGACTGCTTAAAGATATGAAGGAAGATGATTTTGGAGACAGAAATGGCATTTCTTTAGTATTTTGAATTGATTTAATCAACACCAGAAAAAGAGGGTACTAGGTTATTTATCAGGTGTACTAAGCCATCAAGTGTAATGTCAACCGGCGCCATGTACGGGTAACCAAAATCAGGTACATACGAGACGTTAGGATTATCTTCCTTGGTGAAAATATATGCGAAAAACGAGTTAAATGCTTTAGGACATTCAGCATCGAAGTAGGGGGTGCTGTCAATATCATGTATTGATATATCATTACTGACACTGTTCGGACGTATTGTTTTGAAGGACTTGCTTTTATTGTTCTTAAGTAGCGCAGGAAGGGCTTTTTGAAAAAAAAAATTTTTCGTCACAAAGGCCGGAACAACAGAGGTTTAGGTAGGTTTTATATTTACCCGGCGCGCAGGGCGAACATTTGTGCTTTGTATTTTTGTACAACCGTTTTTTTTTCTTATTTCTCACGCATTGATGCTTTCTTGTAAAGCAAGTGTTAGGTTTATGATTTGATAGCGTGATAAGCGGGACATGTTTGGCTACTATTTCGGCGAGCTTGCCTGTAAATTGAACCCGCGGTTATATTCTACTGACTTATATTGAAATGAGGGTGTCAGAATATTATCAGAAAACATTTGAATTTCGTCATTTATTGGATTGTAATCTCCTCTGTTTAGTTGCGAATCAGTAATGTCAATAAATCTGCCAATAAATAATAATGTCGTTAAATCTGGACGTGTAGCGCCAGCTCCGAAAATAATGGCATAGGCAAACTTAAGGCTACAAACATCTAGAAAGTGCGCGTGTGGCACGGGTAATAAAAGGCAGCGCCACCTGCTGTTGAGATCTCAGCTCAGTGGAGATACGCAGTTGGACCAGTCTACTGACCCGCTGCATCGGCCGAGTCGGCGGCATTTCCGGCTGCCACATCTTGCTATCTTGGCTAATATAAGTACAACTACAACTTCCATTATAGTCGGATACAACTCAAGAACCCAGCAACTCAAGAACCCTGAATGGACTCTCTTGCAGCCAATGGCATAGACCAATTCTCATGAGCCTGCTTGGGTAACCACGTGGCGAATGCTAGATGAAAGGGGTTAGTCTCCCCCTCACAGGGAAGACTATTGTCACTGCCACGGCGCACACCGCATTGTCAGCCTTGAGGGTTCGTGATGATAAGCCGAAGCCATTGGCTGGAAGGGGGTCCTTTTACGGAGAAAATCGGCTTCATTCTTGAGTGTATCCGACTATATTCGGATTAGTGTAACCAGAAAAAAAAAGCCCGCGAAGTGGCACCAGTAAAACAACGGCTGAGCGGTGAAGCCGGACGTTCCTGTACTGAATTTTTTTTGGCTCTGTGTGGTTGTTCACTACAGGTATACTGAAACGCCAAGCTTGCACAGAAATTTTTGTTGAGTGAAGTCAACTAGGTGGTCAATGCGCAGAGTTATGTGCAAACCGATCACGTGATCCGGAATGTGGACCGCGTGAACTCAATTTAGAGGAGTATGCGGAGTAACTGCAGCCGACTGTTATTCATTTAAGCGTCAGTTGGAAAAGCTGCACTTCCGTTGAACTGAACGGTAGCTGAAACGGCTCGTTTAACCACAGTACAACCGATAATAGCATTGCTTAAAAAAACGGTGATCTTCGCCGTACACTCTTTGTGAAACGACAATTGTATAAGATACGACAGCATAGTTCGTGAACATCCAAATTGTTTGGTTTACATTCTGAACTAGGTAGATATCGTGATGATTCGAATGGCCTTTCAGCCTTGACCGACATTTTTTGTTTCCGCTCTCAAATCTCGCAGGTGAGCGCCATCCGGCTGGCGTGCAAGGAACTGTCTCCCAACGAGACCTACGAGCCAGCAATTACTTTCATCGTGGTCCAGAAGCGGCATCACACGAGGTTCATGCCCGCCAACGACCGCGACGGCGTGGGCAAGTGTCGCAACGTCCCACCAGGCACGACCGTAGACTCGGTGGTCACGCACCCGCTGGACTTCGACTTCTTCCTCTGCAGCCACTTCGGCATCCAGGTAGGCATCCTCTTCTCCGCTCTTGTTGCGATTGTCAGTGGGAAGAAATGGTCTGCGGTGTTTTCGTTTATGAATTTGCGGAGGAAATAGTCCGGGCGCCGGCATCGCCAAAGTCGTGTCGCGTCGTTAATGCGCTACAAATTCCAGGAGCGCCTGCGGTGTAGGCCTTCCACATCTTGAGGAAACGGAAGCATGGTTTTCGAGATCACCTACGCGCGAAACTGTGACGGAAGATTTCCGCTTTACATTGAGTCCATCAGGAGCGCTGTGTGTGACTGTGACGTCATCGTTCACCTTTGGGGAAGCGGTATCGGAAGTTGCGCATGGGGGGCCTCTATGGCCAGTGCTCAGTGATGCTGTCATGTGGATATGGTCATTGGTTTTTATTCTCGAGGTGGCGTCTACTGAGACATGATTGCAGAAGGTTGGGTGAAAAGAGAAGCGCTTGATGTTTAGCTCGTACGTAAAAGATGGAAGCGGCTTTTAAGTCTCAAAAAACGGTCAAAAATTGATTTTTGTTTAAATAGTCGTGTCGGCTTGTATGCCTCGGTGTTTATGCTGTCCCGAAGTCGGGACACCGACATAGATGACGATGACCGACCAATGCGCTGATGACAGCCAGCCAGGAAATAATACTTATTCACTGTATTTATTGGCGCGAGGGCATCTAAGGCCAGTGTTATGTCTCGCCTACGACGCGCGGTATAGCCGGCGCGGATGCAACGGACGCCGCGGCTTCGTTCATCGCGGCCGCAACGCCTCCCGCCAAGCGCGTCCAGACAGGTTTCAGTGCCACGTGTCGTCGTGCGTGCGTGTGTGTGTGTGTGCATGTTGGTGCCCACGGTTGTCAAAGCGCGGCAGCCGGGGAGAGGAGCTCCCCAACTGGGAGGCGAGGAGGTCTGACCGGCGCCGGCCCGGCGGACGCGCCCGTCACGTCTGTTCATGTCCGTGCGTCGCCGTCTTGTGCGACTCATCCCAAGCCGCTCCTCCTTGCCCTCGACTCCGAGGGTATATAAAGAGAGCTGCCCCGGACGCCAACGAGAGACTTCGATTTGCTTCCTTCGAGTAACGTGGTCGCCCTGACCGGCTGCTCTTTTGCGATGCCAGAATAAACAAGTTGTTCTGTTGCCAGTCGACTCATCCTTTGCCGGGACCTTCGGATGTTTCCAGCTTTGCCCCAGGCCGCCAGGCCAACGCTACCCTTGGGGCTTGCAACCCTTTTGCAACAACTGGTTGCCAGCGGTGAGATCCCGACAACGGAGGCCAGCAGCGAAGATATGCGGTCAACTGTATGCTGAGCAGCACAACGACCATCCGGGAGCAGTGCAACGAGCCCTGTGTGATGACTGGTTGCCTGCAGCGGAACGACTGCGCTGAATTCGTGGCTGCGAGGTTTGGTGAGTGCGGGACTTTCTTCTTCTGAGTTTTGCCAGGCTTTTGTTAGTGTCAGAAACAGAGCTGGTAATTGTGTTGTCGTTGCTGCCGGGTTAGTTTGCGGCAAGACAATAGTAGGCAGTAGAGAAAGCAGCATTCGGAGCAGCCATGGATTTGAAGTCGTTGCGCAAACCGAAATTGCTGGAGCTTGCAAGAGAGTTGGGTCTTGATGTCTCAGACAAACTCAGAAAACCAGAACTGCTAAGGGCGATTCTTGAGTTGGAGGCTGAGGATGACGAGCTGTCGGAATGCCTTGAGACCATTGAGGAGAGGGAACAAAAAGAAAAAGACGAGAGCGAACGTAAAGAACAAAAAGAGAAAGAGGAGCGCGAACGTAAAGAACAAAAAGAGAAAGAGGAGCGCGAACGTAAAGAGCAAAAAGAGAAAGAAGAGCGCGCTTTGGAAATGAAGCGTCTCGAGGTAGAGATGGAACGCGCTCGTAATGGAAGTCAGGCACACGGTGCAGGAGAACGGGTATCGTTCAAAATGACTGACCTGATGCGGCCGTTTAAGCTTGGAGAGGACATTGGTTTGTTCCTGGTTAACTTTGAGCGAACGTGCGAGAAGCAGGGGTTCTCTCGGGAAACGTGGCCACAGCGCTTGCTCACTTTGTTACCCGGCGAGGCGGCCGACGTAGTCGCTCGCTTGAAGAGAGAGGAGGCAGAGGATTTCGACAAAGTGAAATCGAGTCTGCTAAAAAAGTACAGGCTGTCAGCGGAGGCGTTCCGTCGGAAGTTTCGGGAAAATGAAAAAGGCAGAAATGAGTCATATACAGAGTTTGCCTACAGGCTTATGTCAAACATGCAGGAGTGGCTCAAAGAAGAGAAAGCGTTTGGTGACCACGAGAAAATTCTGCAGTGTTTCGGGCTAGAACAGTTTTATAGTCGGTTGCCTGAGAACGTGCGGTACTGGGTCTTGGATAGGCCAGACGTTAGTACAGTGGCTAAAGCCGCCGAGCTAGCCGAGGAGTTTGTGACGCGTCGGGCTCGCGGAGCTAAGGACGGTCAAAAGGGTGAATTTGGCTCCAAGTATGAGAGGCCGAAGTTCACACCCATGAGAGAAAGGGGGGACACGCGTAGTGCGGATGCGAGTGAAAGCAGTCCGACCGAACGTAAGGAGACGGCGGCAGCCGAAACCGAACGCAGAAAGCGGTTCGAGAGGAGGCAAGCGCGCGTGTGTTATACGTGCCAGAAGCCGGGTCACTTTTCGGCGCAGTGTCCAGAAACAAAAAGAGAAGTCGTGTGTTTGTCATTATGTAGCACTGACGAGAACATGAAGCTTCTCGAGCCTTACATGCGAGACTTCCTCGTGAACGGGAAAGAGTGCCGAGTGCTTCGTGATTCCGCAGCTACAATGGATGTAGTTCACCCCTCTTACGTAGAACCCGATATGTTCACGGGCGAGTGCGCATGGATCAAGCAAGCCGTGGAAGCTCATAGCGTGTGTCTGCCCGTAGCAAAAGTGCTTATTGAAGGACCTTTCGGAGCACTTGAGACGGAGGCCGTAGTGTCATCTATGCTGCCCCCCCCAGTACCCGTACCTATTTTCGAACAGGTCCGATCACCTCCTGCGCGAGAAGGGGCTTTTGTTTGGTGAGGCTAGCGTTCAGACCTTAACCAGACCGAGAGTTCGGGAGCTCGCTGCAAAGGCGGTAGTTGCGGGGCCGACGTTGTCGAACAATGAGAAAGGGTCGGAGGCGCAGCAAGCTGATATTCCGAGCACGTCAGAACTGGATAAAATTGAGCCTGTAGCGTTGAAGGCACCAGGTACTGGAGAGGAAATGCCCGACAAGGGAAAGTTAGAAGAGCTTCCGGTCGAGCTTCCGGGACTAGGCTCAGTGACGAACAGGGAAGACACTGATCAGGTCATTAGTGACTTACTCAGTAAAGCACCGCTGTCGCCTGAGCAGAAAACCGAACTACACCAACTCTTACAAGAGTTTCAAGGTCAGTTCTCTGAGAGGCCTGGAAGGACTTCTGTCCTTACTCATGATATAGAACTTACCTCGCCAGAGCCAGTACGATCCAAGGCGTACCGGGTGTCACCCCGCCAGCGCGATATTATGGAGGCTGAGGTAAAGAAAATGCTACAGCTCGGTGTTATTGAGGCGGGTGAGAGTGATTATACCTCCCCTTTGATTTTAGTTGAGGTACCGGGCAAGGAACCTCGTCCTTGCGTCGACTACCGCAGGCTTAATTCCATCACTAAGGATCAAATTTATCCGATCCCTAACATCGAGGAGCGCCTTGAGAAAGTTAGTAGCGCTCAGTTTATTTCCACCCTAGATCTTGTCAGGGGTTACTGGCAGGTTCCACTTACAGAAGAGGCTAGTAGGTATGCGGCGTTCATTTCACCAATGGGAACATTCCGTCCTAAAGTTTTGAGTTTTGGTTTGAAGAACGCGCCATACTGCTTTTCAAGCCTCATGGACAAAGTGTTGCGGGGACAGGAAGAATTCGCTTTACCGTATTTAGACGACGTAGCGATATTCTCCGCATCCTGGTCTGAGCATATGGCACACTTGCGGGCAGTGCTAACCCGCCTGCGCGAAGCGGGCTTGACAGTCAAGGCTCCCAAGTGCCAATTAGCACAGGCCGAGGTTGTCTACCTCGGTCACGTGATTGGACAGGGTCGTCGCCGCCCATCTGAAATAAAGGTGGCCGCTGTGCGAGACTTCCCGCAACCGCGCACGAAGACCGATATTCGGTCGTTCTTAGGTGTCGCCGGCTACTATCAGAGGTACATCCCCAGGTACTCCGATATCGCGGCTCCCCTGACGGATGCTCTAAGAAAAACAGAGCCCCAAACAGTCGTCTGGAGCGAGACAAAGGAAAGAGCTTTTAGCGCCCTAAAGAGCGCCCTAACAAGCCAGCCTGTGCTACGATCGCCAGACTATACAAAAGGGTTCGTTGTTCAGTGCGATGCTAGTGAGCGAGGCATGGGCGTTGTACTGTGCCAAAGGGACAATGGAGAAGTGGAACACCCCGTCCTGTATGCTAGTCGTAAGCTGACCTGTCGTGAGCAGGCGTACAGCGCCACCGAGAAAGAGTGTGCGTGTCTCGTGTGGGCCGTTCAGAAATTGTCATGCTACCTAGCCGGCTCGAGGTTTATCATTGAGACGGATCACTGCCCTCTCCAATGGCTGCAGACCATCTCTCCCAAAAATGGCCGCCTCCTGCGCTGGAGCCTCGCTTTGCAACAATATTCCTTTGAGGTGCGTTACAAAAAGGGGAGTCTCAACGGTAACGCCGATGGCTTAAGTCGAAGCCCCTAACGTAGGAATCCGCCTCAAAGTTGTTGGTTACTGATGTTTTCTTCCTGAGGCAGGATTTTTAACATATTGCTTTTGTTTAGTGTTTCAAAGTGATTATGTGCTTTCTAGTGCAATTTTCCAATTTGTGGACGCGTTCTGAGTGCTGCTTGACTACTGTAAGGAACTAGGCAGTAGTATAAAAGGGGAAAGAGCCTGGCAGAGCTTAGTGAGGGTTGTCTCGTGCTTGCTGACTGAGCGGTTGCGTTTCGGCGTAGTTCTAACGCTTGCTGGGAACGAGCACAAAAATGGCAACTCTCCCGAAGTGACTTTGCAGTGTCCTATGTGATCCTGAACCCGAGAACGAGGCCTTCTCTGTGCGCTGCGCTCAAGCAACGTCGAGGGACCATCGGTTTCGATTACGAGCATCATCGAGCGACATCCCTCTGGACAGCGGATGCAGTCCCCTGACCATCGGGATCTCCTTCTCCCGGCGGGGCGGTCTGTTATGTCTCGCCTACGACGCGCGGTATAGCCGGCGCGGATGCAACGGACGCCGCGGCTTCGTTCATCGCGGCCGCAACGCCTCCCGCCAAGCGCGTCCAGACAGGTTTCAGTGCCACGTGTCGTCGTGCGTGCGTGTGTGTGTGTGTGCATGTTGGTGCCCACGCTTGTCAAAGCGCGGCAGCCGGGGAGAGGAGCTCCCCAACTGGGAGGCGAGGAGGTCTGACCGGCGCCGGCCCGGCGGACGCGCCCGTCACGTCTGTTCATGTCCGTGCGTCGCCGTCTTGTGCGACTCATCCCAAGCCGCTCCTCCTTGCCCTCGACTCCGAGGGTATATAAAGAGAGCTGCCCCGGACGCCAACGAGAGACTTCGATTTGCTTCCTTCGAGTAACGTGGTCGCCCTGACCGGCTGCTCTTTTGCGATGCCAGAATAAACAAGTTGTTCTGTTGCCAGTCGACTCATCCTTTGCCGGGACCTTCGGATGTTTCCAGCTTTGCCCCAGGCCGCCAGGCCAACGCTACCCTTGGGGCTTGCAACCCAAATGCAACACCAGATAAAGCCGGAAACATGTTGTGCATGCGGCATTAGGAGCAGGGCAAGTGCATGGGTTGCTCATGGGCACTGCCGGTTTTTGTATATTGCGTTTAAACACTGTCCTTCCCACGTAATGGCGCATTTAAACCGCAAACACCACGCCACACCACATCGCACCACAAGCAGGACCACACCGCACCACCACATACCTCGACACGACGCGACACAACATGACACGGCCCTTGGAATTCTCGCATGTGAATAAGTGTACTCCTCGGCGCACCCGCAGGGCACCAGCCGGCCGGCCCACTACTATGTCGTGTGGGATGACTCCATGTTCAGCGCGGACGACCTGCAGAAGCTCAGCTTCTACCTGTGCCACACATACTCCCGATGTGCAAGGAGCGTGAGCATCCCGGCCCCTGTGTACTACGCGCACCTGGCCGCCTTCCGTGCAAAACACCACATCGCCAGCAAGCTGGAGACGTCCGGCGCGGTCAGCCAGTCGTCTGAGGGCGGCGGTGACACAGTGTTGACCACTGCCCAATACGTGGAGGCCGTCAAGGTGCTGCAGGAACTGCAGGCCTCCATGTACTTCGTGTAATGGAGGAGGTTCTCCGCTGCCCCTGCATTCCGGTTACGGTGAGCCTGGAGGCGCACCACTGACGTCATACCCAACAGTTCTGTAGAAAAGCAATCTGGAACGGGAAAACGTTTAAAGGCATTTGCAGGGAGGGTGTTATATAGGGTATAGGGAGGGTATTATGAGCGCAGTGTTCCTCATATATTGTAAAATTCTACTACAACGATCAATATATCCCCAACCTACCGCCTGCAGGCTTGCATTTTTTTTGCTATTAACGTTTTTGCTACAGTCCAAAGTGTTCCTCATTGGTTTTCTATTACAGTCATAACTGCTCGATGCGAGCAATGGAAACAGTATAAAAGGAAGATTTTTCCAGATATCGGAAGAATGGGCCTTGAATATTTCAATACCAGAATCTTACACTTTCCCAAATTTCAATTTTTTTGTCGAAGAATGTTGGACATGTGCGCAAGACGTAGAGGACAAGATATACGTGACACGCAGTGGACATCTTCTCCCGGCCCTCTTGGCGTTGCACTGTCGTGTGTTCAAGGCGCAGGTGAAGTGGTATGCATGGGATGGACGATAAAGATCACCGCTTTACGAATGCCGTATAGCAACATTTTTTAATGCGTTTTGTTGTAGTGAGAGACGACTTAACTGTTAAGTGCTGCTCCGCCCACATTAGGGCCGCTGCATCGAATTCCTCCACGAGGAAAAAATTAATCGGTTATAAATTCATTTTGTGTTACCTAAACTAGAAGTTTACCACCAGACGAAATTAAAAACGAAAGAATTTTGATCCAAATTCTATGATCGGAACTTAAAGTGTTTCAGTTTGGTTCATTGTAAGCTACACATCACAGATGCGCAACTGAATAGGAACATGAACACAAAGCGCTTGCCCTGTGTTGTGTGCCTTTCACGTGTTTAATTGCGCTTAGTTCAGCTGTGCATCTTCTATGAGCGCACAACCAAAATTTTCTGTTAAATATATATGCGCCTAATATGCTTTTTTTTGTCGTCCTAACAAAATGTTATTGACCACTGTCCGGCGATATTTTCTCTTTTTCTCGCTGCCTGCGCCCCGACTTGCTATACTCATATATGCTGTATGTATTGCAGGCAGAGAAGAACCTGAACTGAATTTAACCGGCTTTCTGCACCTTGAGAGCATTTCATAGCTGCACAAAAATGCGATCTAACTTTAAAAACCGCAGCCTTCGCGACGTTCAACTGCATAGCCGTCAGCTAGTTGTCAAGCCCCGCGGGTGTCCCTTTGCGATAGATAGAGCGAGAAGCCCTTTAATTTAAACAAGAGATTTTAGCTCGCATGCTACACTCTAAACACAAACAAACGCCTATATGGGAGTAAGAAAGAGAGTAAGCTGCCTCCTAGCGGATAGGACAGCTTACTTCCCTTTCTTACTCCCTTTTTACTCCTTTCTGTTTAGAGCATACTCTACATGGGGAAGAGTATTGTGGCGAAAATATCGTAAGGCGAGAAGCGCGGAAAATATCTTTATAGCAGTAAAAGAATAAAAAAAACAATAAATATAATCTAAGCATAAATGGGCAGTCAATTTGCGCTGAGGTACATGGACAAGTAATGCTACAAGATATTAAATGGTGATGCGCAGTATGTCCTACAAAGGGGCTATCAGTGTTCACTGCATGAATAGTGCACAGTGGTGAGACTTCAATTCATAGCGGTGAGTTGTTTTCTATTTGCCTATATAGGCGACATTGGCCTTCTCGAGCGGATGCATGGATCTCGGAGTTCGTTCTGTGAGATCGCTGTATATGCCATTTGTCACTGTTTTTCAGCATTCTCTATAGATACCAGTGTGATGAACATAGAGATCAAAAATCTTTCTTTGTGATCGGAAACAATCGCAAAAAATCGGAGACTATGAAATAACGGATTTATTTTCTTGGAAGAGATGTATGATCAGTATCTTTCAGTTGTAGCTCCGCAAGCCTGGTATGAGCAACTACTAATCGGTGGTTTTCGTTGTTAGAGGCTCGGGCTGGCTTTGATTCAAATTCGACGGAACAATTTCCAGGTTAGCGTAAGTCAGCCAAGCCGCCACTAATTGCACCTTTTGTTTTCTTGCAGGCTCGCAAGGCGAAGGATTTCCTTGGTTTTGTTCTTTCATGTGCTGTCCGAAGAGTGCGGGAGCCTACATTGTTGTTTGCTGTTCTTGTGCCTTGAAATCTATTAAGTTCTAATAAAAAAAGGTCGATAAAGTTGGCCGTTACATGAGGTTTCCTTGTCTTGCAGTCACTGGCGCTTGCATTGGCCAGCGTTGTCCGGATCCAGTCTTTTCAACTACAACACATGCTAAAAAAGTGATAGGGTTTTGAAACGTAGTTAAGCCGAGTAGAGGTGCGAAAGCATGTGTTTGGCTAGGTTGGCTCAAGGTTTTGCTTGGCTGGTTGTGTTTTGCTTTGCTGTGATATTGGGCTAAGGTTAAGCTCTGAAAGAGGTTAGGCTGATCTGATCTGTTCACGCCGCAGATGGAAGTTGATATAGACGATGACGTGCAATGGACAGCATGAGTGAGTCTGGTTTTTTGACACGAGGCGTGATCGGCTGCGGAGATAGCACAGTGCTCCTTGTGTAGTGGCGAGCGAATCTGATCTGTTCGGGCCTCCGAGGGTTCATCGCCCAGTCGCAGCAATACTTATATTTTATTTCTTCATGCGCCTAGGTTGACACTCAAAGTCAAGCTCCGCGCAAACTCGGTCAGCCGATTAGACTTCGTGAGCTAGTCCCTTCTCAAGCAGCGCAGGCAAATGGGCCAATTTTGCGAATGACTGATTTCACTCTGGTGATAAAAATTTGCCAGTATATTCTCAATATTGGGCCGATTAGTTGTGCTGCTGGGTGTCAGTACTTCGCGCACCTTTGTGTGCGCACCGAGACACCCTTAGAGCGTGTGGGGGTAGCGGTCTCGGTGCCAAAAGAGATGCCATTGACTCAATGTGCCAAGCTCAGCCGGAGACCAGCTACCGAGAGCCGAGGGGGTTGGTCGTTTGGTGCCTAGCCTTCGCCGGTCGCAAGCCAGAGAATGGGTCGGAGCCAAAGGTTCACAAAACCAAACAAAGCTTATACAGCAGAGAGACGATACAGAGGATTTCGCAATCATTCGTACGAGCACATACAAAGTGATTTACAAATACAGTGCAACTCATGCAAATTAACAATCGAGAGAGATTACAATTCAACAGAATCTGCATTTAAAGCGCACTAACACAGAGAGAAAAGAAACACAATTTGTTCCCCGGGCACTGGGAGAGTAGACGACCTGAGGAGCACGACAGGGCCGATCCACAGACTGGCGCACGTTACCTCGGTGGTCCGTGGCTGGTCGAGTGGTGTTCTCCCGGGAGTCGTGCGTGCGCGCATGTCAATGTTCCCGGATGTTCCCTCTGAGGACACTTGACTGCATGCCTCAGGCTATAGCGCCCGCATGCATGCCGGTAGTGTTCGGTTTCGGCACCGGCCTCGATCGGCGGCCCACGTTCTTCTTGAACCCTTTCCCTTCGAGCAGAGTGTGCGGTCTCGTCACTGCTTTGGCGGCAGAGTTGGCGTCACTCCGTATGCCAGCCCTGCTACGACGGCGCCGCTGCTAAGCGCAGCCACTGCCCCCTGGACAAAGAGCCTTTCCAGGAGGAAGACATGGCGTGGACAACCATCAGCAGGGGCAACGTTCTCGGCCGAAAGGTACGCCGCTGGAACTCTGAGCACGGCTGCGATGCCGAGTGCGTGGCGTCCGCCATGTTGGAACACTTCGCCAACACCTACCAGTACCACGCCATGATCTCCCCTTGTGTATCCAGATGGTCCTGCACCAGGACATTGCGGAACATCTGGAGCGCGACTGTTTATCGTCCCGCGCACGCGAACAAGACGATAAATTTGGCAACGTATTCATGCAAATAAAAGAAGCGTTAAGAAAGATACAGGAAGGGAATGGTGCCCTGCGGATGAAGCTGGATTCATTCGAGCAGTGTCTGCGCCCTGAGACTTAAAACACAGTAGCATCTCAGTCCACTACTATCGCCAGTGCAGTGACGGACGCTCTAGAAAACAAGGTTTTGGGGCTCAAGACCTCGGCCGAGACGGCATTAGCTGAACACAGGCGCGAAGTCGCATCGGAAATCAGGGACGCACTGGCTGGAAACGGGAGGTCCATGAAAGAGGTAGTCATGCCAGAGTGTGAGCGGACAGCGCTGTTTATGAAGGACAAGGTCGTAGAAGCCTTGTGTGAAGATCGCACGCTGGGAGATGCCGGATTTTTAGCTTCGGCGGCGTCTGCTGGAAAACAGGCTGCGTCAGTAGACGACGAGGCCAAAGCTGAGGAACAGCTGATCATCGCTTCCCTGAACATCGGTGGTGATTTTCTGGACAAGTAGGTTCTGTTCGAATGAACCATATATGACTGGGATGAATTTCTCTCCCAAGCACGTTCTTCGCCATTCCGCACAAGCAGCGATGACCAGCCTAGCTACCACCATGGAAACCTTATAGTTCCGGGCCAATGTTTTCACGGCCACCGTGTTTGGCCTCGTGTTTACATACTCGAGGGCTTGTGCGACAAATTCCTGAATTGACCCATGGATAAGAAGGTTAAGCTAGTTCTCATCGATCCTAGCGACTGCACGAGACAATTAACTGTAAGGAATGCAATTCGACCAGTCCGCCGCTGCGCTTGTATGCCTACTGCCTTTGCCAACTGCATCAAGTTACCATGCTTTGCAGTAGGAATATACTACCGTTGCTAAGAGTAAGCATTCCGTATATTTAGTGACTGAAATCTCCTACGGAACTTGGGAAAAATACCCTGCCCCTAAATGTGAGCGCGCTAGAGGACAGCTTACTTTGTTTTTACACCTTTATCGGCTTATTCGTGTATAGATTGTGGGCGCTATATATGGCACATCTTCGGGGTTACCGACAGGGGCGTATTTATGGGAGGAAAGGGAGCCCCCCCTTATCTCGGCTGGACCCCATTATGTGGACGAAAAAAAGTCCAAGAAATACGCTGTTCAAATGCGACCAGCATTTCCAAGAGTAACACATGAATCTGCCCCTGGTTACCGACTCCTATCTCTGTCCACGAAAAGCCTTGCCTCGTTGTGACATGAGCACTACGCCAACACGCTTCTTCGGCTGTCGTTCCATTCGAAATAGTTAAATACGGCGAGGTGTGGGTGGGCAGCAGCAGAAAGCAGAGAACTCTGAAGAAAAGTTGTACGGGAGTACGAGGTTATGTGACATTTATCCTCCAGCTTAATCATAATTAATGCAGCCGACCCTGGTCGATTAAAAAATTGCTGGCTAATCCGTGCTACGCCTATATTACCCCACTGCAGGAATGCATGCCTACTGTTCATTGTTTTGATCTCATCCACACGCAAGCAACAACACAATGAACATTGTCAGCAAAAAAATCTTTATGCACTTGTTTCTTTGCCAAGATGGAATTAAATTTAACGCAGCACATGAAGGGAACAATACAGGCGTGAACTCACAACTGTTTATTCAGAAAGAACGCACGTACATATATGCAGTCATGCAGTGATTCATCATATCAAAATTTCCATAATATTAGGTACGTCTCCAGAGAAATTATATTTTCGCTTCAAGCGCAGTGAAATGTCGCTGATACATATATCAGCCTTTTATTCTGATAAACGCTACCAGTAGGTACCGTTCGACTTCTGCCTAGAATCTTTATATTGGTCAACTTTGGCGAGCATTTACAATATTTGCACTTCTTTTTGACGTTACGTCGCTTGTAAGCATTCAGCGATGACGTAGGCTGTACGATATGTCCGCTATGAATTATCGCCTGTTATCGGCGTCGCGGCGCAAGCACCTTTTTGGTACGCCAGGACTGAAACCCCCAATTTCAAATGTCGCCGACGCTTGTCTGTACGAAACCTTGAGTTTGCTCGGGAAGAGAAACATGGGTCGCGCTAACCTCACCGGTGGCAGCACCTGCCATCGCACGGCTCTGGCGCATCGCTTAACAGCTGCGCCACTCCGCTGGCACTGGTATAAGGACTGCTAGCGATCTATGAATTAAAAGTAGAGAATGACCATTTCCACATACATGGGCATCAGCCCATTAACTCTATCGCGTCATATCCTTAAGGCGGAACCTAAGTCCGATTTCGCCCACCTTTTTCTGAGGCACCTGCTTGACATTGAAAACCGAGCCTGGAACCTAAATTGAATTGAAAACCAAAGTTCTAGCAGACTTAATTCGTAGGTGGCCTAATCGTGCTAAATCGTGCGCCATTCTTTTTTTTTATTTTAACTTAACTCCCAATGGTGTCACGCGTTCGAGGTGAGATCGTTCAGGCGGATTCAAGGAACCAGCACGCTAGCGTTGACACAAGCACACTTAGAGCCATTTTGTGCACCCGACAAGCCAACCAGACCCACAAAAAATCGCTCACGCGAAAGAAAGAACGCGGGCACTGTCCCCCAGTGCAGAACGACGTGTGATTGCGTACTACAAGAGGACATACGAGGGCGTTGAAGAACGGGTGCTCGAACGCTACGGAGTACGCATCACAAGAAAACACATGCGCATTTTAAACGGATATAAATGCACAGTGCTGTCAAGGAATACGTTCAGTTATCTCGGGAAGATAGTGAGCAATCATAAGAAAAGTTTATCTCTCATATAAGTTCTCTTTTGTAAAAATCCCTGCTATCCCCTTTGTACTTCGCTGTGCGAAATTAGTCCGATTTTAGCAGCGGTGTTGTTGTACAGTCGCACTAATTGAATGGCAACACTTACATGAGGAAGTGCCCGTGCATAAGCGTTAACGCTTAGCTAGATCAACGTGGCAGCAGCGCTGTCTTCTCGCGTCTGCGCAAACGACCCAACGCGTGGCGTTGCATACCCACACTGACACCTCAAAGGTGCAGGTTCGAATCCCAGTCGAACATATCTATTTGCACAGCTTTTATTTCCTCGAGCTGTCTTGTGCTGAGGACGGGCGGACAGATAGAAACCTGCGGACAGAGAGGTGACAGTGTAGCCGTTAAAAAACCCGTTGTCCCGTGTTAGGTGGCGGATCGCTATAGCAGCGCATGGTTCGAGTCACGGACGTCCTTGCACTGCAGCCCTGAAACAGTGTTCGTCTCCGTATGGGTTGCAAGTAGATATAAGGATAGGCTTGGCGGCCGTCTTACAGAGGGTTGACATCCTATGAGCGTGTCAACCCTATGAGGGTTGGACCCTATGTTGATAAAAGGCGAATTAGAAAAGGAGGGCCGGGGGGAGGGCAGCAGGAACCCATGAAAAGCATCGACCACTTTTGTGATTTCCAGAGACGGAAAACGCGCCTACAGGCCTTGAAAAACTGGTGCTCAGGTCTACCCCACGATGACGCCCCCGGCCCCTTTCCTACCGCGAGCCCGCTAGCGATTGTAGCGCCACCTCGGTTATTTGTAAACATTCAGGAATTCTGCAGCTGTTAACAGCAGCAACACTAGTCTCCACTAAGAGGTCTTCTGAACGCGAAGTCAACAGCAACACTAGTCTCCACTAAGAGGTCTTCTCAACGCGAAGTCAATGTATTATATCTATGACCGTCAAATTATACGTACAAAATAATTTTAGCGACGAAAGACAATCAATTAGAGCCACACTTCAGGGCATGAGGCGAGTAGCATTTATACTAAGCCAAGGCCTCCGAGATCGGGTATTAAGGTAGGGTTTGCTGAATGGACCTGACGCCAGTGATGCCAGCTATAGTCGGATACAACTCAAGAAGGAAGCGGCAGACGCCCGTCAAGGGAGGCCCTCCAGCCAATGGCGTCGACCGATTTTCAAGACGCCGCGGTTAATCTGATTTACCCTTGTTTATTTTCCATCCTTCTGCCACCGCCTCCGAGTTCAAGCTGGCAGTTCCGAAGGGAACGGTCATGCGGAGAATGGGCCGACACCACTGGCTGGAGGGTCTCCTCTGAGGGGCATTTGTCGCTTTGTTCTTGAGTCGCATCCGAGTAGAGCTAATAGTAACGTTGCCTGCGACCATGGCACAAGGTATTTTCGTTTGCTCAAGGTGGGGTCAAAGACCCATTTTCCAAGCATTTCACCCTGTTTAAGCCGAGCACCAGGCCAGGTGAAGCTTGTACCCACTGTATCACAGCTGCGTACCCAGCGACACTGGGGATCGAACCTCTCACCTCATGCATGCTAGACGGATGCTCAGCCTCGCTACTGTACACTTGTAGCACCGGTTTTCGCCTCGACTAGCTCCACCACAAATCATTTGTTAGGCTTTATCGCGGAGCACACGTTTCCTAATCTAGTACAAATGGTGGCATTGTTTCATGAAACTGTGGACAAATTCTTATGCAAGAAAAATTTCTCTTAGCTCAGGAGACGTTGATTGGAAGAGCGCGGGGTACTTCGCCACTGCTGCAGCGGATGCGTTGCTTTCATCGTCGATGGGCTTTAACCCTAGACATAGCCGTCAGAAACGCACGAGGTAATGAACAGAGTTCTTCAGAAGAATTCACTATGGCGGCGCTCTAGTACTGCCTTGTAATCGAAGCCTGGACCACGCAAGGTTCCCGCTGGAACACCGGAACTAAACTGACGCTACTGGCCCAGCCCTACCGAACGCCACTTTTGAGCTCCCTTAGAGCGTCACCCGCCGGAATAACAACTATACGTTTAATGTAGTGGCATTTCGAAAACCTTTCCGGTCATTCGCAGCTCTCACTTTTCAAACAAATATATATGTAATCAACTTACCATCCTACCGGCTTACTCCGCTGTCCACGCAATTTACATCAACAAGCGCCTTCTTCCGTTGCAATGTCCTAAGATAAAGCATTGTTCTCCTCAATGCAGTTTCGATTCCCAAGTTCGCGCCGTGTCTTGATATCCGCAGCACACACCAGGTGTCGCCAGCTGTTCCATGTTCGTTTTTGAGACAGATAGACGAAAAGAACTCTGCTTAGGGAGTAGCTGTGGCCAGCGAGGAGGTGAAAACGACCAACAGAAGAACGTCGCGTTTCTCATCAGGTAAACCGGGTAGATATAACTTCTTGGAAATATTGACAACGCAGTGCAGACCGGCCGGGATTTCGTCTGACCGTCTGCTGCCGCGCGCAAAGCTTCGCAGTCTAGTGTTTTCTCTTTTTACACCATACCCTGGTGTGACAAGGACGGCGGAAACGTGATAACAGTCGCACACGCAGACTGCATCCTCAGCCGACTGTGGCCGAGACGCTGCATGTTAGGACGCTTGAGTGCGTGCCTCCAGCGATGGCGCCCACGAGCCTGCAGACAGTGTTCGGTTTCGACAGAGGCTTCGATTGGAGGCCGACGTGTTTTGTGAACCCGTTCCCACCAACTAGAGTGTGCATAGTCTGCGGTCTCGTTCCTTCATCGGCAGCCATGTTACCCTGTCTACACCTGCTCTGCCAGTCCTGCTCCGAGGGCGCCGGTGCCAAACGCAACCACTGCCCCTTTCACAAGGAGCCCTTCTAGGAAGAAGACGTGGTGTGGTCAGCCTTCACCAGGGACAGTATCCTCGGCCGCAAGGTACGCTGCTGGAACGCTGAGCACGGCTGCGACGCGGAGGTCGTCGCATCCGCCATGTTGGAGCACTTCGCCAACGCCTGCCAGTTCCACGTCGTGAGATGCCCCGAATGCAGCGAGAGTGTCCGACACCGAGACATTGCGGAACATCTGGCGCGTGACTGTGAACCACCGCGCGCACGCGACCAAGCATCAGAGGACAACTTTTCGAACGCCTTTATGGAAGTCAAAGGAACGCTGGCAAAATATTGGAAGAAAATGCTGCCCTGCGCACGAAGATGGATTCGTTCGAGGACCGTCTGCACCCTGATACCAGTGGCGCCTTTGCAGCGCAGCGCACCAGTATTGCCGACGCAGTGACAGCCGCCCAAGTTTTCGGAGCTGACGACCGGAGCGGAGGCAGCGTTGGCTGAAGACCAACGCGAAGTCATCGCAGAGATCAGGGATGCGCTGGCTTACATCCAGCGGACCATGAAAGAGAAGAACAGCGAGGGGTGTGAGCGTAACGTGTCGCGTTTGGAGGACAGGGTCGTAAAAGCCGTTTGTGAAGAACGCACGCCGGCAGATGCCGGATCTTCACTTTCGGAGATGACAGCAGCTAAAATGAGGCGGCTTCAGTAGAGGACGAGGCGAAATCTCTGGAACTGCTGGCCGTAGCGTCTCTCAGCATCAGAAGCGACGTCCTCAGCAAATCCGTCCCGTACGTATGGACCATAGATGACTGGAATGGATTCTGCAGGAAATCGTCTGATCGTTTGCGTTATTTCACAGGCAACGATGGCCGGCCTAGTTACCACTATGGATACCTGTTAGTTCCGAGGCTATGCTTTAGCCGTGTCTATGTTTGGTTTCGTGTGTATATAATTGAAGGCTTGTTTGACAAGTTCCTGAAGTGGCCCATAGAGAAGAAGGTGAAGCTACTTTTAATCAATCCTTGCGACTGCACAAGGCAACTGGCATTAAGCAGCTCACTTTGTCCACTCCCAAAACATCCCCTTCCTGGTTTTAGTAAAGAAGTTGTGTTTGTAGGGAGTTCTCACACTAACATTACGGTTGACGCATTCAACAAACGTGGCTTGATCGGAAACAACAAACTCCAGCTCCGGCTCGAATTTTAATCATAAGCTACTGATCCGGAGTTCCCGGGTTCGAACCCGACCGCAGCGGCTGCGTTTTTATGGAAGAAAAACGCTGAGGCGCCCGTGTGCTGTGCCATGTCAGTGCACGTTAAAGATCCCCAGGTGGTCAAAATTATTTCGGAGCCCTCCACTATGGCACCTTCCTCTTCCTTTCTTCTTTCACTCCCTCCTTTATTCCTTCCCTTACGGCGCGGTTCAGGTGTCAAACGATATATGAGACAGATACTGAGCCATTTCCTTTCCCCAAAAAACGAATTGTAATATATAAAGGTCCCCTGGTGGTCAAAATAAATCCGGAACCCTCCACTACTGGATTTCCTTCTTGCTTTCTTTTCGCAGTCCCTCCTTTGTCCCTTCCGCAAAAGACTGCAAGGAGAAATTCCAGAGACCGCTGAACAAGAACACTAGTACCGCGTCATCAAACGCGTCATCAACAACAAAACTTGAAGATCAAGAAGGCAGGAGCAGGACGAGGCAGAAGAGGCAGCCTACATCGCGACGGCGAGGAGTGTCGTCATCAGTCTCCCACTCTCGTTCCGCCTCTCGCGGCCGTTCGAGCTCAAGACGCCGGGCAACAGGCTCCAACCAGAACGCCAGTCAAGTGGAGGCGGGTAAAGAACAAGGGCAGGAGAACCTCAACAAGCCCATCGGGGCGCTGAAGAAGACGTCCTCGGGCCAGCTTTCAGATTCGAAGGTGAGCTTTGCAGAATGGCCTCCCCTTCCCTCCTCCTCCCCTCAGAATAACACGGAGTTAGCAGCACTCAAAAACGAGATAGAAAGTCTGAAAAAACAAGTGACCGCTTTAACAATTAAAAACCAAGAGCTTAAGCGAGCAACTACTAACGCAATAACGCCGGTAGCTCAGCCGACTCCTGAAAACCAAAAACAGCAGGCAGTACCTAGCTCCCAGCCTGCCTTAGGCGAGGTCTACCAACAAATCATCCAAGAACTGAGGTCCTTCAAGGAGGAGTTTCAAGCTTTTCCAATTTATGTGAACGCTCAATTCCAAGACATTCGAAATCAGATTGCAAACAACCGACGATACACGGAGACGGCAATTTCTGGACTTCGGAAGGAACCTGCGTATAAAAGGCATAAGTCGAAATTCGCTCGTACAATGCACGTGGACGAACCATCCGATACGGATTCAACATGCCAGCCAAACCTAGAGTAAAGATCTGGCAGTGGAACTGCCGGGGATACAGGAGAAAGCAGGCTGCTCTTAATCTCCTTTTATCTCAGGAATCTGACCCACCGGCAGCTATCCTAATTCAAGAACCCCACCTAATGCCTATGAAGCTCCAAGACTATGTGACTTATCAGCACGACCAGTTAACTGCCACGTTAGTGCACAAATTATACACTGCCATATTGCACGACACTTTCGAGCCGGATGTTGCGCACTGCTATATAACTATTCTTCCTCTCCAGAGAGGAGCGGCAAGCACGCACGTATTGAACGTATACAGCCCTCCAAAAGACAGGAACGCAAAATTGGGTTCCCTCATAAAGAAATTTCTGACCTTAGCGGGCCATGCCCCCTGCGTGATTGGAGGCGACTTCAACGCACCACACCCTTCATGGGGCTACCCGGCGGCGACACCGAAAGGCAGAAAACTAGAAGAAGTAGTGGCGCAAGAGGGGTTATCGATCCTCACCGATCCCACTTACCCAACGAGGCTGGGAAACAGTGTCAGTAGAGATACATGTCCTGACCTGACGTTCACCAAGAACATACAAAACGCCATTTGCAAGAATACCGAACAGCACCTGGGAAGCGATCACTTCATACTCTCTCTGGAGATAAGCACAAACGCGTGCAAGCGCAAAATAGGTATCGCAAGAGTTACGAACTGGGACAGGTGGAGAAAGGCCCAGGCATCTACTGCAAATACTATTACCGACCTAGAGGAATGGGTTAAAGATGAGGTGCACTCTTTGAAAGCCTTTACAAAAGAGGTCTGCACGACAGAAGATTGCCCAGCGGTCGATCCGCACCTTCTACATTTATGGGAAGCGAGGCACTCATTGACAAAGAGATGGCGCAGACAACGGCTTAACCGCAAACTCAAGAAAAAAATAGAGGAGATAAACAAAAAGGCAGAATCCTATGCCATATCCTTAACCAGACAGAACTGGCATTCGCTCTGCGATGGTATTCAGGGGAAGCTAGGTGTGTCAAAGACTTGGAAGCTCCTACGTGTCCTAATCGACCCCAGCAGCAGCAAGTCGGCCACTAAAGACAGGCTCACGAAGATCGTACACACCACCCCGGGTACGGACACAGAATTGATCGAAAAGCTCAAGACCAGGTATCTGTGCACGGACCAAGTCGTGGAACAGCCGGAGTATCCTGGACTGCCAAATCCCAAGCTGGACCTCCCACTCACGAAAGAAGAAATCAAAGCAGAAATCGCGGCCATGAGAAAAAATGCAGCTCCAGGTCCAGATCAAATAACAGCGAAGCTCTTATTTAACCTCAGCGATGACACCATCACCGCGCTGGTGGAATGCTTCAACGAGCAGCATTGGGCTACAGGAACGTTACCAATATCCTGGAAGACAGCCGAGGTTCGGTTCATTCCGAAGGCGAACAAACCCCTTAAACTGGATAATCTACGACCGATATCGCTGACCTCGTGTTTGGGGAAGCTCATAGAGAGGGTCATCAACACGAGACTGAGTAGATACTTAGAAGAAAACAACCTCCTACCTAATACTCAATTCGGCTTTCGCCCTCACCTATCGACACAGGACGCCCTCTTGTACCTGTACAAAGACCTCCTTGAGACACCTCCCAAGTCACAGACAAGGGCCATCCTGGCACTTGATTTGAAAGGAGCGTTCGATAACGTTCTACATAAAAACATCCTGCAAAGCCTCGCCGATACCAACTGTGGCGCAAGAACCTACAACTACATCAAAAACTTCTTATCAGTCAGGCAAGCCACTATAAACTTCGGTGGAATAAAATCAGATCCCATCACTCTAGGCCCGAGGGGAACTCCGCAAGGGGCGGTACTGTCACCCCTCTTGTTCAATTTGGCTATGAAAGATCTACCAGGCCTTCTTTCCGAAATCCCCGGCGTCAAAACACATTATATGCGGATGATATCACTGTCTGGTGCAACTCGGGGAGTGACGCCGAGATCGAGGAGCGTCTTCAAGCAGCAGCCGACACGGTGGACCGGTACGCCAGGGAGAGAGGTCTCCAGTGTGCGCCGGAAAAGTCCGAGTTGCTAATCCTGAAGAACCCGAGGACACCCCTAGCGCAGAACATCTCGGTGTATATAGAGAACCACCCAGTACAGAAACCCACGGAGATCAAGATACTAGGGCAGTATATCCCGCAGGGGCGACAGAACACCACCACTATGAAGAAGCTTACAACATCCACCGAGCAAATCCTCCGCATGATACATCGTATCCGAAATAAACACCATGGCATGAAGGAAAGGGACACCATCCGCTTAGTGCAAGCTTTCGTGATCTCTCGGATAATGTACGGGACGGCATTCCTTAACCTCTCCAGGTCGGAAATTGAAAAGTTGGAGGTACTCATCAGGAAAGCCTACAAGACGGCACTGGGGCTACCAAACTCCACGCCAACAGCAAAGCTCATGGCTCTAGGAGTACATAATACCCTCAAAGAGATGTGGGAAGCACAATGGTTCTCACAACTGAATCGGCTCGCACTCACAAAACCCGGCAGAGAACTGCTCGATAAAATCCATGTTAATCTGCCCTATACAATTGACCAAAGGGAAGAGGTCCCACGCGATGTGAGAAGACGCATAAACGTGCACCCCATTCCGCGGAATATGCATCCCGCATATAACACCGAGAGGAGGAAAGCAAGAGGTGAATCCCTGCAGAAGAAATGGGACAAGCAAATTAACACCCTTTACGTGGACGCAGCAGGACCAAATAATGGAGTCATGACTATTGTGGTCTCAACGCCTTCAGGGTCGATGGTGAACTGCGCCTCGGTGAAAACATCTAACCCCACTCACGCAGAGGAGGCAGCTATTGCATTAGCTGTAGCATCTAACCCCAACGCCGTTGTGCTCACTGATTCCCAGAACGCCTGTCGAAACTTCAATAACGGATTAATTCACAAGTCAGGGTTGTCATTGCTGACTAAGCATCCACCCAACCAGGTCTCAGTAATCTGGTTCCCCGGTCACCTGGAACTACCAGGAGGAAACGAAGCCGCCCACAGGCATGCCCGAGCTCTTCTATACCGGACGTCTCCCCCTGATGACCATGAAGGGTGCCGCGACCTAATAGGCTTAGCAGTGTATGCTGACAATCTTGCGCCATACAGAACAGCCAGAAAGGAGTACCCAACACCACACAAATCCCTCAACAAGTTAGAAGAGAACACCCTTAGGAGACTACAAACCAACACCTACCCAACGCCAGCTAAATTACACCAGTGGTACCCTACACTATACTCTCCACAGTGTCCACATTGTGGAGCGGTAGCTAACCTCTACCATATGGTGTGGGCATGCCAATATAATCCCTTAGTTGACCCCCAGTGGGAGGCTATTCTGCTCAGCGATGATCCTGACCGTCAGCACTGGCTGGTGGGGAGGGCCAGCGCAGCAGCAGCAGCCAGTGGACTACCGGACTAGGCGGTCCACCCACATGTTCGGAGAACATTGAAGAAATAAAGACGTTTGTAATCAATCAATCAATCCCTTCCCTTACGGCGCGGCTCAGGTTTCCGCCGAGATTTGAGACATACTGCACCATTTCCTTTCCCCAACAGCCAATTTTCAATTTTTATGGATTGGATTGTAAAACTTTTATTGCGTCGAGAACAGATTGCAGGAGACATACTAGATGGCCGCTAGCCCATGGCTAGCGGCGACCTCATTGGCTCGCTGGAATGCCCATCCTTGAATCTTGGGGTCCGACCTTACCAGCACGGCGTCCCACCGCTCGGGAGAAGCGAGCTGTATCAACTCCGCTTGAAGCGGATCATTTGCGCAGTTTCGCATAATGTGGTTATATGTGGCCCTTGCACCATATTTATGGCAGTTTGGGTCGTACTGGCCGGGGGTCCTTGAGGGGAAGCACTGCCGGATTCAGAAGGGAGCGTGTTTGCAGTCGGCGCTGCAGGTAACTTCCTGTGCTCTTGTTAACTATTTGTGGGGAGGGGCATAAGCGCGCCTGTCAAGTCTAAAGTGATGGGTGATGTCATGAAATTAGATGACCTGTCCCTCGTGAAATTCGGGTCGGAGGGCGCGCTCACTGCCGTAATGCGATAGCCCACCCTCTTCGATGACATCCTTGCCACCTCTCTCGGCGAAGGAGTAGGAGTGGGACGAGCTCTTGGCCAGTTCAACAAAACAACGCAGCTGGCCATCGTCACGCGAGCTCAAGAGGCCGCCCCCGACTGGAGGCCACACTGCCTCGCACCAGCCCCAACTAATCAATTCCATTCTGTGGCAATAAAGGTGTAACCACCACCTTAATGTAGCAGCACGCTACGGTGATACCAGCGCTTCTATTATCGAGCGGGTGCTGGTTTGCAAAGCGGATTGTTCCACCAAGAAGCGAGACAATTACATCGCCGTTTCCTTTCTTCTAAACCAATTTTTCGTAGCCCAGCGCTGCGGCATCGGGTCTCAGCGCTTTGCGAACTACACGAAATTCGATCAGAAGCGCCCATGAAGAGTGTGGCGGCAGCACAACGCTGCAGTAACGGAGTTCCATGATCATCTAGCGTTCCTAACATCAAAAAAAGGAAGAAAACGTTGTTTGGTTTGGTGTGAGGGGTTCAACGTCCCAAAACAACTCAGACAATGAGAGACGCCGTAGTGAAGGCTCCGGAAATTTCGACCACCTGGGGTTATTTAGCGTGCTCTCACGTCGCACAGTACACGGGCATCTAGAATTTCGCCTCCATTTAAATTCGACCGCCGCGGCCGGGATCGAACCCGCGTCTGTCGGGTCAGCAGCCGAGCGCCGTAACTACTGGGCCACCGCGGCGGCTAAACTTTGTCACGTGGCGCTTCCTTGATGCTGGCGTTGCTGTGGTAGGCAGCAGTGTTCGACCCAGCGTGGCCTCTTTCCCGAACACGAGGTAACGACAAGCGTTTAAGCTAAATATTTAAACTACAATTGCCGTCCGCGCTCATCAAGTGAAACGTGGCGACTGCATTGCCATTCTACTCGGCGCTTTGCCTGAATTTGATAGCCAGCATTAAACACAGGTTGAAGTCAAACGTGATCGTCGTATAGAGGGGTACTGCAGTAACTTCGAACACACAGGGTTCTTTAAATAATTTCGCGTATACATCGAAACGGGGCCGTCGCTGTCAGGCTTTGTTCCCACGTCCTCTGGCTAAGGCACCTAACGCCTGATCACGAAGACACGCTCGGCACCATCCTTACATGAGTGCTGTGACGCGTGCTGTCGCTGTCTTGCAAACGCCACACAACTGACTCTACAGATAGCTCCCCACCAGAACCACCGTCGCTCCTACGGTCGCAGTTGATGCAAAGCACATTTTTCTTTCAGTAGTTCCCCTCACACCTCTGAACTGTCCTTTGTTTGCACGCGGCAGTGGTTAGGCATAGCTGGAGCCCGTCGGCAGGCCCGTGCACATTCCTCTACCTGTGATCGCAACATGGATATCTTATGGAATGTATAACCTCGGACATGGATGCCTGCGATGATCTTACAATACCACCAAACGCCGGCGTTGGAGATTGCCAGCGAGACGCGTATCAGATATTCCGGCTGAGCTAAGCATGGGCTAGCGTCGCCGACTTGAGTTTTTTTTTTCGCCTCGCACAAAGGGAGACGTCAAAGTTTGGCGGCTCCTCTTTGCCGAGCGAGTGCTACAGTTGTGACCGGCGAACCGTGCATCGGGGCCTCCTTCGAGAGCAATGGCCACCGCAACGACTCGACATAAACTCTGAGATTGGCGCCCGTATGCTGTGTGATGTCAGTGCACGTTAGAGATCCGCAGGTGGTCCGAGTTGATCCGGAGCCCTCCACTACGGCACCTGTTTCTTCCTTCATTCTCTTAGTCCCTGCTTTATACCTACTCTTACGGTCCGGTTCAGGGTTCCGCGGATATGTGAGACAGATATTGAGCCATTCCCCCCCCCCCCCCAAATCCGATTTTTCAGACTGTCGCCTCACATGTGGGCAGTAAAACATACTCCTTACTCCGGGGCTTATCCACGCTAGCACGTGGGAATAAAATGAATTAAACGGATGCAATAACAAATACATAGAGACATAGGTAAAAGCCAGAAATGTTGACAAATCGCTACAGCTCTTTATTTGCCGCATTCTGGTGGCTCATTTATGTGGATCTCTGAGCTGAAACCACGGACTTGGACAAAATGGGAAATGAATGCTAGCAGCATCGTCCCATTTTCTCGCTTTGTACGCCCGTGAACTTGGTATGCGCCTCTGTATTTTCTGAACTAGACCCTCTCAGCAAAGCAGCTTCTAGGACTACTTGAGTTTCGAAGCGGAGTCCCCCTCCACTTGTTGTCTTCGACTTCCACAGCGCGCGTGTTCGAGACGCGCCGGGACTTTGCGTTCCCATAAGGGGCTGTGGAAAAGCGGTATCGTACGACGATTTCCTTTGGTTCCATAGTTTTTTTTTTCTTTATGCGTTCTTGGAGGCAGAAGCGCCGGCACGTGCATGACGTCTCCAAGCGCAGCCAATGACGACGGAACACGTGCAGCTCGTGGAGAAGCATATGAGCGAATCACGGAACGGAACAGGTCACTATAAAAGAGTAACAACGCAGCCTTTTTGCCTTTCTGCAGTGGCTCGGCAGGCAGGCAAGACGTCCGTTCCGGTGGTTGCCATTTGTGTTCGTGGCCTGCTATCTAAATGGGGAAAGGAAAGCGCAAAGACAAGAAGAAAAACGACTCAGCTGGTGGACCTCCAGGTGCGTAGCGAATTTGCTTTCGGTTCTGTGGCCTCCGCCGCTCTCGTTTGGGCGCTCTCGTTTGCGCCAGAGAGAAGTTTCGGCCTTGGTGACGCTTGACGTTGCGAAGGCCTATGACAGCGGGGAGCACACAGTCCTCATTAACAAGCTTGCTCAACTACAACCACCGCATTACCTCTATGCCTGGATTTGTGAATTTCTAAAAGATAGATTTTTCTTCTGTACAGACGGATCTTTTTGTTCTAATACCTATGGTCAATCAAGAGGTGTGCCGCAAGGCTCTGTTCTTTCTCCGCTGCTTTTCAACATATTAGTTCGGGACATCCCCATTCATCCTAACGTTACAGTTCATGTATACGCAGATGATATAGCTTTTTTCGCATCAGCAAAGGATATTCATGTGCTCTACGGGTATTTGCAGGCATATCTGAATGCTCTTGAAGTCAGGTTGGACCAAATCAATTTATCACTTAATGTCAGCAAATGTGGCGTGCTGGTATTTCCACCCGACGCTCCTATGTACATCTCGCTAGCCTACCGCTCCACTCCAATTCCGCAGGTGGAGTCGGTTAAATACCTAGGTGTTACTTATGACCAAAATTTGGACTGGCGACACCATATTAAGAATAATGTTATTAAAGGGGAACGTGCACTGGGCCGTTTGACCCGAGTTGGCAATAAAAAGTTTGGCATGCGTCGTGACACGCTACTGTTGCTCTATAAGGCTTATATGAGACCGATTCTGGAATTTGGTTGCCCCTTGTTCTCTGGTAGAGCGAACTACAAGCTGCAGCCATTAGCCTTACTGGAAAGGCGTGCCCTACGGCTATGCCTCGGGCTCCCAAAATCAGCTTCCAACGCTGTCCTTTATCTGGAAGCCCGTATCCCCAACCTCTATTCCCGCTTCCAACTTCTAACAGTGCGTACTTTCCTCAAGTCTTTTGACCCGGCCCCAGGCGTTAGTATTCCAATTTTTGTATCCCAACCACACCTTTTTTGACTAATCACTGGCCACGTTATCAGCTTCCGCAAGCTAGGTTCACGCAGAATCTGTTAGCTCCGCTTCAGGTTGATCTGATCTCCTTGCAACGAGTTGCTGACACGCAGGCTGATCCCGTCTTCTATTACGACTTTATTTTCCCGTCCCATGCGAAGCATATGCCCGCACATACCCTAAATGGTCTTCTTTCTGAACACCTACAGAATTTTCCACATCATACTGGTCTCTCCACTGATGCCTCCGGCAGCTGTGAGAAGGCGGCGATTGGCATATATTCGCAGGATCTAGCTTGGAGCTACTCCGTTTGTATCCCTGATTATACTCCTATATTCTTCGCAGAGTTTTTGGCCATTGGTTTGGCTCTTCTCAAAATTCTCAGACATGTCGCACGGGTTCTTATTCTTACAGACTGCCTTTCAGTTATTGTCTCTCTCCAAAATTAGGAAAAATCTTTCTTGACTCGTTCACTTAGGTTTTTTGTTCCGAGCACAGTGCGCGAGATCCGTTTGGTCTGGGTACCTGGGCATTCAGGCGTCTATTTTAACGAGGTGGCTGATTTATTGGCAAGGTCAGCTCTCAGCGCACCTGTAATATATCCCGTCCCTCACCTCATTCTGTTAGCAGCTTCACGTTTCCAGCGGTTCTAACATATTTCAGCCACTTTGAGTGATCCGTTGCTCAATACCGTGGACTTTCAACACCTAAAGTACCCATGGAATATCCGGTGGTGTAAGTCAAGGCTTTGTGAAGTGTCCATGACGCTCCTTCGATGTCGAATCCCTCACTTAAACTTGTATTAATGCAGGTGCGGGTTCGCTGCGACAAACCTTTGTGTATCATGCGGGCAAGTTGAATCAATCGATCATTTTCTCCTCTCTTGCCGGCGGTTCGCGGTTCAGAGAAAGCAATATCTGGAGGTTCCTCTCTCGAGACTAGGACTGCCTCTGTCTCTTACAGTTCTTCTATCGTTCGGTGCGAGTGCCAAGGGATTCCCGTTAAGCAGTGTATGCGGCTACCTTCACGATTACATAAGTGCAAGTAATCGATTATCTTTTTAGCTATATACAAAATTCTTTCGCATGTCCAAAAAAGGCTAGATTGATTCTATTCCGGATGACTCATACCTCTTGAATTCATTTTATTTTTCCAATTTTTTTAATCTTGATTCAGTCTTCTGACGTTTCCTTCCCCGCGCAAATGCTTCATTGGCATTCTACTCTATACCTTGGCCAATCCCCCCACGTGGGTATGTGCCATATTACTTGAGGAGAAGAAGAAGAAGAAACTGTATCGCATTTTGGACGGGGACAATAACCCCAACATTTATTACGGCGTAACGCTACCGTACTTTAACGAAAGCTACTGCAAGCACCGAGTGGGCATATCTTACTACGCGGAGAAAATGGAGTGTTACCGCACCGTCGGCCAATCGATACTGGAAGATTTTGTAATGGGCACGCTGGTGAGGGAAATGCTTGTCGGCATACACGGATTCGACGGATGACTTCCTCTTAGATGATTCTCTGTAAGCCGTAACACTAGCGTAACCCAAGACTACCACCAGCCACACTACCAGCTTATCCGAGAATGACACGCTATTGCTTCGCAATTACCAGGCGTAACCAAGCTAAGCCACGGCCGTTTTTATTTTCCTTTTTGTTTTTACTTTTATTTTATTTTATTTTAAAATATTTTTATTTTTGCGGTTCTTATTCTGTTTTATTTTTTACTTTAATTTACTTTCCTCGCCCAGGTGCTATGTCGGCGTCCGTACGTGTCTATCGCGTCGTCGAAGTGTAGCTAATTAACTAATCACAATTCGTCAACCAAATGTTTTCCACAGCAAGACCTCATCACTTACTCTCTAACATTACCAAACTTTTGCACATCCATGTTCACAGAACGACGTAATCGTGCGGATAATGTTTTGCTGACACGAAACACGCCACATAACCATTTAATGCTTTCGCATTAATAATAACAAGAACGCCGTGGCATACCAGATCCGCCCGCCGCTACTCCCTCCGGGACTCCTGCGGGTGTCGTACGGATTCCTCGTCCGCCTGTCTACCGCGTTGGCCGCGTCGCCCCATGCGCACAGTTCGGGTACGTTGCTTGGCGCCGGAGGAATAGCGCCCTCAGCCGGGAGACCAAGACAGCCTCTCCGTCGGCCGTCTGGCCCTCCCAGAAGCACGACCCGCCATCCTGGCGCAGGCCTGCCTATGTGCAGAGAGGGTTTGCCTGCTTCCAAGACACAGCCAGCAGCCGAAATCACGGAGCTTCTCAGTATCACTACCGTAAGAGAAAAGAGACGCTGACGTCTGATAACATGCACCTAGGGGACGTCGGGAAATATGAACTCCGTACTAGGCTTGGCTAGTGCTTGGCCGAAGCGATCGAGCCAGCTCCTTAAACACAGCTGCGCTTCGGTGCTGCCGAGAGGAGAGATGAAACTATCTCACTTGTACGTCTTTCAGTCCTTTTATAATTTATTGTGAGCAAAGGTATGGTTTTTTAAGGGTGTTTTTAACGTGCCAAAGTAACTAAGGTTATGAGAGACGCCACAGTGAAGGGCTGAGAAAATTTCGACCACCTGGGGTCCTTTAATGTGACCAAAGGTTTGGTACCAGCCGTGCATGGAAATTACCAGCGTATTGCCAGGTGCGTTGTCTCAAGGAGTCTAGTTCTTCCTACTGAATCCTCGTTTTCTCGGCCAGTATCCAGCCAAGAAAAATACGATGTTTCGTGTACGTTGTGCGATCTACCGCAACGCCATTTTTGACTCTACAGGTATTCTTGAGAATCTCTTCAATAATAATAATAATAATAATAATAATAATAATAATAATAATAATAATAATAATAATAATTGGTTTTGGGTGAAGGAAATGGCGCAGCATCTCTCTCATATGTCGTTGAACAACTGAACCACGCCTTAAAGAAAGGGATAAGGGAGGGAGTGAAAGAAGAAAGGAAAAAATAGGTTCCGTAGTGGAGGGCTCCGGAATAATTTCGACCACCAGGGGATCTTTAACGTGCACTGACATTGCACAGCACACGGGCGCTTTAGCGTATTTACTCCAGTTTGCTGTGCGGTGTCAGTGCCCGTTGAAGATCCCCCGGTGGCCGAAATTATTCCGGAGCCCTCCACTACTCTCTGTGCTCATCTCTGTGCTAATAATAATAATTGGTTTTGGGCGAAAGGAAATGGCGCAGTATCTGTCTCATATATCTTTGGACACCTGAACCGCGCCGTAAGGGAAGGGATAAAGGAGGGATTCAAAGAAGAGAGGAAGAAAGAGGTGCCGTGGTGGAGGACTCCGGAATAATTTTGACCCCTTGGGGATCTTTAACATGCACTGAGATCGCACAGCACACGGGCGCCTTAGCGTGTTTCATCAATAAAAACGCACCCGTCGCGGTCGGGTTCGAAACCGGGAACTCCGGATCAGTTTTCTGGCGCCATAACCACTGAGCCACCGCGGCGTTGACATCATCTCTGTGCTCAGAATGCATTTCATGGTGTACTGAAGGCTATACTTACTTGCCAGTGCAATAAGTATAATGTAACTGGAATGGAGGAGGATCAGGAAGGGAGATTAAACCACGGAGCTAGCCTATAGTTACGCTGTCCAGAGCTGGATCAAGAGCGAGCGAGAGAGACAAAGAGAGGAGGATAGAACACACACACACACACACACACACACACACACACACACACACACACACACACACACACACACACACACACACACACACACACACACACACACACACACACACACACACACACACACACACACACACACACACACACACACACACACACACACACACACACACACACACACACACACACACACACACACACACACACACACACACACACACACACACACACACAGGCCGAGCAAAGAGCTTCGCTGCAGACATGTCTTCTTAGCCAGAGGTGTATAACTAAGGAAAGGGGTTTGCTTTTCAGCGTCATATTGAAGCTCTTAGGGTACCACCAGACGAAAAAAGTCCGCAAAAGGTGAGAATAGGGTCGTCATTGCACTAAATTAGAGCTGAAAGGACGTGACAAGTGCTGCACCACACGTGTTAGAAACAAACTGAGTTTCTTGGATACTTTTGCCAAAGGCCGTTCACTGTGGCGTCCCTCATAGTCTCAGTTGTTTTGGGACGTTGAACACCTTAAAACAAACCAAACAACGTTTTATTTGTTTTTTTATGTTAGAAACGCTAGATGACTACGAAACTCCGTTAGGGCAGCGTTGTGCTTCCGCCACAGTCTTCAAATCACTTCTTTTCGAATGTCGTGTAGTTCGCAAAGTATGAGATATGATGCCGTAGCGCTGGGCTACGAAAAATTGGTTTTCAAGAAATAAAACGGCGAAGTAATGGTCTCACTTATTGGCGGAGCAACCCGCTTTCAAACCAGCGCCCGTTCGAAAATAGAAGCGCTGGCACCGCCGTAGCGTTCTGCCCCAATAAGGTGGTGGTTACAACTTTATTGCCACAAAATGGAAGCCTGGATTATTTGGGGATGGTGCGAGGCAGTGTGACCTCCACTCGGGGGCGGCCTCTCGAGTTCGCGTGATGATGGCCAGCTGCGTTGTTTTCTTGAACTGGCCAAGAGCTTGTCCCATTCCTCCGCCGAGGGAGGTTGCAATAATGTCATCGAAGAGGGTGGGCTATCGCATTCGGGCAGTGAGGACGCCCTACGACCAGAATTTCACGAGGGACGGGTTGATCTCATTTCATGACACCACCCATCACTTTAGGCTGGAGAGGCGCGCATATCCTCCTCCCCACAGATCTTCAACAAAAGCGCAGGAAGTTACCTGGCGCCGACTGCAAACACGCTCCCTTCAGAATCCGGCAGTGCTTTCCCTCAAGGACCCTGGCCAGTACGACCCAAACTGCCATAAATATGGTGAAAGGACCACATACGACCACATTCAGTGAAACTGCGCAAATAATTCGCCTCAGGCGGAGTTGATACAGTTAAATCTCCCGAGCGGTGGGACGCCGTGCTGGTCAGCTCGGATCCCAAGATTCAAGTACGGGCAATCGAGCGGGTCAATGAGGTCGCCGCCAGCCATGGGCTAGCGGCCGTCTAGTATGTGTCTCCTGCAATCTGCCCTCGACGCAATAAATGTTTTACATAATAATAATAATAATAATAATAATAATAATAATAATAATAATAATAATAATAATAATAATAATAATAATAATAATAATAATAATAATAATAATAATTGGTTTTTGGAGAAATGAAATGGCGCAGTATCTGTCTCATATATCGGCGGACACCCGAACATCGCCGTAAGAGAGGGGATAAAGGAGGGAGTGAAAGTAGAAAGGAAGAGAGAGGTGCCGTAGTGGAGGGCTCAGGATTAATTTGGACCACCTGGGGATCTTTAACGTGCACTGACATCGCACAGCACACGGGCGCCTCAGCGTTTTGCCTGCATAAAAACGCAGCCGCCGCGGTCGGGAAGGAACCCGGGAACTCCGGATCGGTAGCCAAGCTCCCTAACTACTTAGCCACCGCGGCGGGTAAATGTTTTAGAATCCAATCCAATCCATTAAAATTGAAAATTGGCTGCTGGGGAAAGGAAATGGTGCAGTATGTATCAAATCTCGGCGGAAACCTGAACCGCTCCTTAAGTGAAGGGATAAAGGAGGGACTGAGAAAAGAAAGCAAGAAAGAAAGCCTGTAGTGGAGGGCTCCGGAATAATTAATTAATAATAATAATTGGTTTTTGGGGGAAAGGAAAATGGCGCAGTATCTGTCTCATGTATCGTTGGACACCTGAACCGCGCCGTAAGGGAAGGGTAAAGGAGGGCGTGAAAGAAAAAAGGGAGAATAGGTGCCGTAGTGGAGGGCTCCGGAATAATTTCGACCACCTGGGGATCTTTAACGTGCACTGACATCGCACAGCACACGGGCGCCTTAGCGTTTTTCCTCCATAAAAACGCAGCCGCCAGGAATAATTTCGGCCAACTGGTGATCTTTAACGAGCAATGAAATTTCACAGCACACGGGCGTTACCTCGTGTTCGGGAAAGAGGCGACGCTGGGTCCAATACTGCTACCGACCACAGCAACGCCGCCTTCAAGGAAGCGCCACGGGGCAACTTTTTCTTTATTTTTTAAAAATGTTAGGAACGATAGATTATGGTGGGATTCCTGTCCGCAGCGTTGATTTCTTGCTTTATGTTTGACATTAGGAACGCTACATAAGGGTGGAACTCCAATGGCGCAGCATTGGGCTGCCACAACAACCTTACAGACCGCTTCTGTTCGAATAGTGCTATGGCGCTATGAAAAATTTTCTTCAGAAATAGCCGGACAAGCGGCAATCACCTTGACGTTGACAAACCCGCGAGCAGAAGTGATTGTCAGGGATTCAAAAGCAGCCATTGGCAATTTCGCCAAGGGCAGAATATCTCCCATCTCCTTGGGAATTCTCAGGAATTACCCGGAAGACAGGACAGACGTGTGATTGGTTTGGGTACCGGCTCACTCGTCAAACCCGGGGAACGAGGCAGCCCACGATAAAGCTCGAGAATCTATCGGCCGAGCTGTGGAGGCTAACTCGGACGTCGAAATCACGAGAGATGGTCTTAATACTTACCATGAGATTACTCAGCATTATAGACTAGAAAGGCTAACCTTCCCTGCTCCGCATAAAAGCATAAACAAAGAACAGGAGGTACTGTGGAGACAACTTCAAACAAAAACTCTCCCTAATCCAGCTGTCCTAAGCCATGTGTACCTGAATAGATATAAGTCGGAGTGAAGCAAATGCGGCGACAAAGCCACCGTAGACCACATTTTCTGGGACTGTCCGAGAGATCCCCAACCAATATCGCTCAAGAGGCTCGCGCTCCCGGGCCCGTGGGAGACCTTGTTGCTCAGCTCTAACCTGGAAACCCAAGTACAGGTGGTGACGAGAGCCGAAGAGGTCGCCGCCAGCCTCCACTGACGGCCACCTAACAAGATCAACAAACCGATTTATAACTCAAGACGATAATAAACGTTTTCCAATTCAATCCAAAATTTTAGAATGGAAACCGTCCCCCTATCCTCTCTTCCTCTCCCCTCACCTTTTTCATTTCATTTTTCAATTCCTCCAAATATCCTTTATTTCCGCAGCCTCAGCTAAGGTGCTTCAGCATCGATGGCAGATGTCGGGGCTAGCAAAAATCTTTTCCTTCCTTTTTACTATTATTGTAATAAAAAAACGACTACTACCAGAAAGGAAACGGCGAAGTAATCGTTTTTATGAAGGAGAAACGCTAAGGCGCCCGTGTGCTGTGCGATGTTAGTGCACGTTAATGATCTCCAGGTGGTCGAAATTATTCCGGAGCCCTCCACTGCGGCACCTCTTTCTTCCTTTCTCCTTTCACTCTCTCATTTATCCCTTCTTTTACGGCGCGGTTCAGGTGTCCAACGATATATGAGACAGATACTGCGCCATTTCCTTTCCCCCAAAACAAATTATTATTATCAGCACAGAGAGCAGTGGAGGGCTCCGGAATAATTTCGACCACCGGGGGATCTTCAACGGGAACTGACATCGAAAAAGCACACTGGAGGAAAAACGCTAAATCGCCCGTGTGCTATGCAATGTCAGTGCACGTTAGAGATCCGCAGGTGGTCGAAATTAGCTCGCAGGCTCGGCCGCTCGTTTTCGGGAAAGAGATGAAGATTGATCCAACACTCCTGCCTACCACAGCAAAGCCAGCTTCAAGGAAGCGCCATGTGACGAAGTTTTCTTTAGTTTTAAATGTTAGGAACAATAGATTATGGTGGAACATCATTGCCGCAGTGTTGATTTCTTGCTTTAATTTTGACGTTAGGAACGCTACATAAGGGTGGAACTCCAATGGCGCAGCATTGTGCTGCCGCAACACCCTTCCAGACGGTTCCTGTTCGAATGTCGTGTAGTTCGCAAGATGCTGAGACCCTATGCCGCTATGAAAAATTGTTTTTGACGATAGGAAACGGTCCCCCTATACTCTCTTCCTCTCCCCTCACCTCTTTCTTTTCATTTTACAATTCAGCCTGCTATCCATTATTTCCGCCGCCACAGCTCAGGTGCTTCAGTATCGATGGCAGATGCCGGGGCTGGCAAAAATCTGTTTCTTCGTTTTTATATTATTTTATAAAAAACCACTACCACCACAAAGGAAATGGTGAAGTAATCGTTTTTATGGAGGAAAAACGCTAAGGCGCCCGTGCGCTATGCGATGTCAGTGCACGTTAATGATCCGCAGGTGTTCGGAATTATTCCGGAGCCCTCCACTACGGCACCTCTTTCTTCCTTTCGTCTTTCACTCCCTCCTTTATCCCTTCCCGTACGGCGCAGTTCATTTTTCCAACGATATAAGCGACAGATAATGCACAATTTCCTCCCCCCCCCAAAAAAAAAACGCAATTATTATTCAGGAATCATCTCACTTCTCGGTGGAACAACCCGCTTTCAATCCAGCGTCCATTCGAAACTAGAAGCGTTGGTACCGTTGGAAGCGTGGGTTCTACTACAATAAGGTGGTGGTTACAACTTTATTGCCACAAAATGGAAGGGATTAGTTGGGGCAGGCGCGAGCCCAGGGTGGCAGCAAGCCGAGGGCGACCTCTTGAGCTCGCGTGATGAGGGCCAGCTGCGTTGTTTTTCCTGAACTGGTCGAGTGTTTGTCCCATTCATCCGCCGAGGAGGCAGGCAAGAGTGTCGTCGGAGCGGGGTTGCTAGCGCATTCCCATAATATATGGTCTTGTGTGGCATGCGTCCCGTCGCCACAGTGCGGGCATGCAGGGTCATATTCACCGTTGGTAATTAAACGTAATCGGTAGGGGCCAAGAATGGCCTTTGTTTGTAGGCGTCTGAGTGTGGCTTGCGCCCTGTCCAGGTCGGGGTGAAGAGCGGGATACGTGCAACTTAGCCCGCGATGAAAGTTTGTAATCACCGCGTACGGCGAGGCGCCTCGGCGGGGGCGTCCGCTCCCGAGAGGTCTCCCGTCATCCGGTTCGTTAAACCTACAGTACGCCACTTTAAACTGTGCGTTTCTTCGAATCTCTCGCAGTAGCCGCAACACTGTTCAGATTCAATTCTACCCGTCATCCCTAGCTTCGAATGCCGTGCTGTTCCCTCTTGGTTTTTCTCTGGATCGCATGTGTGGTGGGTGTTTTCAGCTGTAGATTTGTGGAGGGCTATCCTTTGCGCAAACGGTGTTGCTGTCGGCGCAATATTGGATAACAGGAAAGTTGCAGACCAGGGAACATCCACATGTCCTTGAGCGATAAAGTGACCCGTGGCCCTGGCAAACGGTGCCTCGGAGATTGTAACTTCTGTGGCCGCATAACCCCGCTATACTATTCTGAACAGGCAGGGTGTCGGTATAGTTAGCGTAGGCTGGGAAAGGGAACGGTTAGATAACACACTCCTCCGTGGCTTCTCCGCGCTGTAAGCGAAGGAACGAAAGAGGAAGCGAAAAATAAAGAAGTGCAAAAGAGGCAGCGTAATTGACGGCTACGCAGTAATTTCGATCGGTTGGCGTTGTTCAACGAGGACTCATGTTGTGCAGCACACGGGCGTTTTTCGATATAAACAGCCCCTGAGGTGTCTGAAATAAGTATAGTTACTCGATTGAACAGCGTAACAATCCAAGGGGCGCCGATAAACTAGATACAAACGCAGCACTACAGTGTTCCAAACGCCCTACGCCACAGCTGTTTCCGGCATTGAAGAGCAGGGATGAAAAGGAGGATCTTTTGCAGATGCAGCCGTTGCCGCTTCTGGGGACGCAGTTGATGCAGCGCACCATTTTCCTCTCAGTAGTTTCCCTGACAGCACTCTGAACTGCCCTTTGTTTGCACGCGGCAGTGGTTAGGCATAGCTGGAGCCCGTCGGCAGGCCCGTGCACTTTCCTCTATCATCCTGTAATCGCAACAACATGGAAACCTTAGGGAATGTATATCCTCAGACATGGATGTCTGCGATAATCTTACAATACCACCAAACGCCGATGTCGGAGATCGCCAGCGAGACGCGTATTAGTTATTCCGACTGAGCTAAGCCTGGGCTAGCGTCGCCGACTTGATGTTTTTTGTCGTCTCGCACTCAGGGGGACGTCAAAGTGTGGCGGCTTCTCTTTATCGAGCGAGTGCTAAGGTTGTGACCGCGAATCGCGCATCGGGGCCTCCTTTGAGAGCAATGGCCACCGCAACGACAGGACATAAACTCTGAGATTGGCGCCCGTGTGCTGTGCGATGTCAGTGCACGTTAGAGATCCCCAGTTGGTCCAAGTTATTCCGGAGCCCTCCACTGCGGCACCTCTTTCTTCGATGATTCGCTTAGTCCATGTTTTATCCCTTCTTTTACGGCGCGGTTCAGGGGACCGCGGATATGTGAGACAGATACTGCGCCATTTCTTTTCCCCCCAAAAAAATTTTTCAGTGTCGCCTGGCTTCACCGCGCACCGGACGGAGGCTTGCTGCTGCAGTGTATGCGCTCGCACCCGCGCTCACGAATGGGCGCGGCGCTGCTCGAGTATGAGCAATTGACCCAAGGCCCACCCCCCCTACGGCTCCTGCGCGCCCTGGCCTGCTGCCTCGGAGGTACAGCGAGAGATCGTTGGCATATCGGGAAAGCGGAGCACACCCCTCTGTGCTTTGCAGCAGCTGGCCAGGGACGTCATACACGAGGAGCTCCAGGACCATCTCCTCGTGTACACCGACGGCTCAGTGGCCCACGACAGCTGCTCCCTTGCTGCTGCGGCCACCATCTCCGCCATGCGACTGCACAGCCAGCAACACGCAGCCTTCCTGGGCTCCTCCACCACGGCGGAGTTGATGGGGATCCGGCTCGGGCTGGACCTGCTGCTCACCATCGGCCCTCCGCCGCCCAGGAGTGCTCTGCTGTGCGACTCCCGCGCCGCCCTCAGCCGCCTGCAATCTAACGGCCGCGGTACCCTACTAGTGCGAGAAATTCGCTTGCGCATCGAGCGCCTCGCGCAGAGAGGTTGTGTTGTGCGTGCACAGTGGGTGCCCGGTCACTGCGGCATCGCCGGCAACGAAGAAGCTGACGACCTCGCGACCGCTGCACACCAACTACCTGCCAGCGATCTGCCCCTTGCGCTGGAGGACGTGCGTGCGGCCATCCACGACCATCTCCGAAAGCAGCACCCCGACCCACGCATCGCGGGAGGTGAGCGCGTCGACAGTGTCACCGGCTGTCGCTCACTTACACAGTCACAACGTGCAATGATCCTCCGCGCGCGCATTGGCTGCGAGTGGCCCGGGGAACGACGGGTGCATCACAGAATCGCGACGAGTGTTGTGTGTGACGGATGCGGTGCTAACACTAGAACACCTGCTCCTTCTCTGTGCCGCGTTCGCCGATGCTCGTCGCGATATGCTCGCGGCCTATAGGGCGCAGGGCATACTACCTGACTCCATCAAGACGCTATTGTGGCCGCAGGGCAGTGCGCGCACTCGTGAGCGAACTTTGGTGAGCCTCTGTGCATTCCTCGAACACACGGGCTTGACGTCCCGTCTGTTCTCCGTCAGGTAGTTACACGCAGTGACCGAACGCTCCGCAAGTTCTACCTTGAACGATTAATAACTGGACGCCCCACTCCAGTTGTAACCAACACAGTGATGTGCGCGTGTGTCATTTAATTCCTCTAAAATGAACTAATCACGCGCACAACCTGGACACAATTCTTATTGTGTATATAGTTTGTACATATTACTTCTCCCCCTATCCTCTCTTCCTGTCCCCTCACCTCTTTCATTTCATTTCTTTATTCTGCCTGCTGTCCTTTATTTCCGCTGCCCCAGCTCAGGTGCTTCAGTATCGATGGCAGATGCCGGGGCTAGCAAAAAACTTTTCCTTCCTTTTTACTATTATTTTTAATAAAACCACTACCACCACCACCCTCTGAGCAAAGTAGCTTCTAGGAATAATTGGGTTTCGAAGCGGAGTCACCCTCCACTTGTTGTCTTCGACTTCCTCAGCGCGCGTGTTCGAGACGCGCCGGGACCTTGCGTTCCCATAAGGAGCAGTGGTAAAGCGTTATCGTACAATTCCCTTTGGTTCCATGCAGTCTTTTTTTCTTTATGCGTTCATGGAGGCAAAAGCGCCGGCACGCGCATGACGTCTCCAAGCGTAGCCAATGACGGCGGAACACGTGCAGCTCGTGGCGTCGCATATGAGCCAATCGCAGAGCGGAAAAGGCCTCTATAAAAGAGAAACAGCGCAGCCATTTTGCCTTTCTCTAGGGGCTCGACAGGCAGTCAAGACGTCCGTTTCGTTGATTGCCAGTTGTGTTTGTGGCCCCGCTATCTAAATGGAGAAAGGAAAGCGCAAAGACAAGAAGAAAAACGACTCAGCTGCTGGACCTCCAGGTGCGTAGCGAATTTCCTTCCGGTTCTGTGGCCTCCGCCGCTGTCTCGTTTGGGTGCTCGATCCCTTTGTTCATCTGGCGTCACATAGTGGTCGCTTTAGGCCTAACCTCGTGGGCTACGATGATTGTGTTCTAAAGCATATTTTTGCGAGAAGGCTGAACGAAATGCACGAGCTTCGTTACCCGTTTGTTTTCGCTATTATGCACCATCGTTTTTACGTGAGCGTGAGTGACCGTGACTTGAGAGAAAAAAAGAACCTGGTTCGGTTGAGCCGAAGCGACCTCGGCAGCCTTCTAATCGCGTTAAGGTGGGTTCACGTGCAAGCAAATGAGCGAGCAGAGCGATAGAGCGGCGCGTTGCATCGAAGAATTTGCACATTTATTGAACCTCTTTCCTCTGGCCGTTCGATGCGCCGCGACCGCTCGAAACGGCTTTGTGCGCCGCGGCGGCACAAATTGCTAGCGTTTCCGCTCCTATGTGAAGTGGCCTTTGGACTGCGTACGACTTCGCGTCTCCGGTCCTCGTGGTTCGTACAGTGTCGCCATATGCAACGCCAGTATTGGGCTCGATGCCCTCAGGCTGTGACAATAGCCTTGCTTTGTTCGAACAAAGCCCGCACGCTTAGTGAAATCGCGAAGCCTTCAGCTTGCTCAAGCTCCAACCTGCGTTGTGGACAATGCACTCTTTAGATATCATTAATATTAGGCTATTTTGTTATGACAACCAACGTTTTGCATTGATGCTGCAGTCTCGGGAATACTTGATGTTGCGGTAGCATTGCTATACGATAGAATGTATGCGGAATGAAGAAAATTACCAAATTCCAGGCATGCTACGAACGTCAGTGCTAACAGGTTATGTGAAATACCTAACTGAAGCGCATAACCCAATACAAAGGATCGCGTCGCTTCGATTCACGTCATCTTTTGTTTTTAATTTTTTCTGAGAGGACCCATAAAAGGGGTTCCAGCCGAGCCGCGCATTTGTGACCGGCGGCGCGTTCCTGCCGTGAATGCCTTGCCGAACGTTCGCCTTGCGCACGCGCACTGTTCGTCTCGACACTCCTCGAGCACGCGCTGCTGCACGCGTCGCCCGTGCGCCTGTGTGTTCCGTCCATGCTGCTGACCTCACACGGGACGGGTGCTGTGGAACGCTCTTCAGCTTGGTCAGTGCCTTGATCCACGGCACGTTTCCGACCGCTGCTGTCTCGTTTTAGCCCGTTCTTCTTGGTGCACAGCAACCTCTCTGCAGCTCCGCACCCCAGTCCCCTCAGCGCATTTACGATTCCTTTATGGTTTATTTGGGTTTAACGTCCCAAAGAGACTTAGGCTATGAGGGACGCTGTGGTGAAGGGCTCCGGAAATTTCGACCACCTGGGGGTTCTTTAACGTGCGCTGACATCGCACAGAACACGGGCCTCATGAATTTCGCCTCCATCGAAATTCGACCGCCGCGGCCACCGAACCCGCGTCTTTCGGGTATCGTGTTTCTACTTCATTAATCTGTTACCGCCGCATTTTTGGCTTGGGCTATCCGCATTACCCGTCACAGTGGCTCAGTGATTAGGGTGCTCGGCTACTGTTCCGGAGTACCCGGGTTCGAACCCGACCACGGCGGCCGCGTTTCGATGGAGGCGAAATGCAGAGGCGCTCGAGTGTTGTGCGATGTCAGTGCAGGTTAAATATCTCCTGGTGGTCAAAACTTTTTTGGAGACCCCACTACGGCACCTCTTTCTTCCTTTCTTTTTTCACTCGCTCCTTCTATCCCTTCCCTTCCGGCGTTGTACAGGTGTCCACCGAGATATGCAAGACGGTTACTGTGTTATTTTCTTTCCTCAAAAGCCAATTTTCAAAAAATACCTCTCCCCGGATTGTGGTCGCTATTTCTCGCGACTGCGTGTTTTTTTTGTTGTTTTTTTTTTTGGGGGGGGGGGGGGGCTGCCGGGTGAAGTCAAGGCGGCTTAACAGCTTGACGAGTTTGACCTTGAACCGAGGAGAAACCATGTGAGAGCTATGACGTCACTCAGCCGCCACCGTCGCGTTCATTGTGATCATTGGCATTGTCGTTCACGATGTTGCGGACTCCGTCGATTTTGAAGAAAGGAAGGGAATTGGGGAAGCGCGTTTCCCACAGCGAGCATGTGCTGACATTCTCCGTGACAGCAAGCGTTATCCGCGGCAAGGAACGTGCATTCTTTACGCCCGATATATAAATGAAAAAAATTGAAGGCTGATTCGACGGACGGTAATTCGAAAGTTCAGCCCAGGTCTCCGCAAGCCGCCAGCTACCGCTTGGCAGGTGTCGTGTTACGTTGCTAGCCCCCCTCCGGCATCGTCCCGTAGCAGCCGCCTTCCGGCTGTCCATTCCTCTCGCCGTGTCAGGTGGCGCTTCGCTCTGCTACTACGTGCCAACACGTCACCTGTCACACTCCGTAACACGTCATCTGTCAGGTAGCATGTTACAGCGACTACGATGCGGAACGCAGGGACGGGCGAGCTGCGCCCTAAACGGAATGAAACTGAAGAAGTCACTGCAGTTGAACACGAAGCGAAAAGTTTCACCACGTTTGGTAAAGCATTCATCGCATAGGCCGGAGAATAACCTTGGGCGACCTTCAGCCCAACCACGTTAGCCGTGTATGACCGTACGTGGTACAGTTATGGCGTCGCTCTTGACCCTTTACCCATGACCTTTAGTTCACCTCTGCTCTTTGACATTGGGTGATACTACGTCTAAGCCATGTCGTGTGTGTATATAATATAGAACGGCCGTGAATGCAGGCGCTGCCATGGACGAGCCTGAGGCACTTTGCAAGCGTCCTTGCTTTTCGCTGAATTCCAGGGTTAGCCAAGTTGTTTTTTTTGTTGTTTTAGAAAATTGTTTTTATTCTCACGTATACAGCTAGACGAAAAGCGTGCGCGTGTGTCTCAAGTATATTGAATGCGCGGCGGGGTTTGTCGTTTGCCGCTTCTTCGTTGCTGTGGGGGGAGGGCTGATCACTTTTGTGTGAAAATTAAGACCCTGCGCGACAGCTATTGCCTCGCACTAAGTTCTTCAGTGCAAGGGCTATACGACGCTGTTTGGGGGAGCTGCATGTTTAGTCGCGTTTAGTCACGGAGCATGCCATTATCGGCTTACACAGCTGTCTGAGTTGGGACGGCTGTTCCGACCTGTTCTCTCGACCACAGTATACTGAGTTTTCGGTCACTGACCATGTCAACTATGTTAACTGCAGTCAGCTGACCACTTTCACATGGTCAGTAAACCGAAGATTCATTCTGCTGACCTGACCAGACGGCATTCCATCAAACCATCGACTAAGTATTCTATACCAGCTGTTTTTTCCCGTTGAGCAGACAAGGGAAGGGACGAGAGGGGCTCGTTAAGAAATACATGACGCAAGCCAACAGTGACTGAACCAAGGAGCATAGGGAAATTTTAAAAAAAAATATTTTGTGGTGTTGATCAGTGGGGGCTTAATATGGCAATGACTTTTTAAATAGTCTCTTTGCGACCTTAAACCCCCATAAAAAGCGAAACTTTTTAAAGATAATTCATTAAAAAGCAGAAGAAAAACAACCACATGCCGCCGGTGGGATCCGAAACCCACGACCTCTGAATTTCGCGTCCGGTGCTCTACCAACGGAGCTCCGGCGATGCCTGTCCAGTCTTCTGCTTTCGACAGTGTATATATGCGTGTCGTAACGATCGATATGATCGCAAACGCAGCCGATATATAGAGCCGGCGTTAAATGGGCATTTTCGGCTCGCAGCAGTGCCTTCGGCCAGCGGTGGCAACCAAGCCACACCTCCTGCTCCGTCGCCCGCCGGTCCCTCGTGGGTTTCGTTCGCGCAAGCACTCCAGCAGGGCGCCGCGGCCAGCCCGCAGCCGCGCGCCGTCAGCGGCGGCCCGACCACGGCCGCGGATCCCAGCGCTCACCCCACCGCTGAGCCCAGCGCCTCCCGTCCCAGCTACGGGGCCGCCGCCGCCGCGGGTTCCGCCAAGGTAGCTTCCAGCAGCCCCCGGCCTGCATCCGCAGCAGCCGCCGTGAGTGGCACTCAGCCGGCAGCAGCTGCCCTACCACCGTCGCCACCAAGCACGCCGCCCGTCGCGGTGACACAGCAGACCCCCGCAGCTGGCGACCAGGCCACTTCAGGCGACGTTGTCAGGATCAAGGTGCGTACTGTTTTCCGAAAAGGGCTTCATCTTGAGCCATGCCATGTAGTTCGTTTAACCTCGTTATAAGGAAGCTGAAAGTTCGTTCACGGCTGTTGCTTCGTTATATGCACTGTTGAAGGAGCTCCCGAGGGGAATCGTAATTCCTTCGTTATATTCATTATTTCGTTATAAACCATGCTGTGCATCTCGTTATGCCAGCGGTCCAAATACATTTGAACCTCTTTACAACGAAGTTGAAGGTTTCCGGTGGTTACTTCGTTATAGTTGTAGCTTCGTTATAGCCCCTGATGGCCGAGCTTCCGCGTGCAATCATAATTTCTTCGTTATATAAGTTGTTTCGTATTAAACCGCTTCGTTACAAAGAGGTTCAGCTGTTAGCTTCAAGGCAAGAGGAAACCTCACCTCTCCAAAACATCGACTTAAGTGGACGGTACGAGAACCGAACTCCGGTATAATACAACTGAAGAAAGAAGCGGCATGTGCCTCTCGATAGAGGCCCTCCAGCCAATGGCGTCGACTGGTTCCCATGACGTCATGGTTACTCAATCCTCTTGGACCTGTGTGACATCTCAGGGAGTGGCATATGAAAGGATATGAACCACCGCTTGATCAGATTGACAGCGGCGCCCGGAGAATCGGCCGACGCCGTAGGCTGCAAGGCGTCCATTGAAGTGCATCCGTCACTTCTTTCTGGTGTTCCAGCCGACTACAGGGCTTAGTTTTTACTGCTGAAACGTGCTGTGGGTAGCAAGCATCGTGGTAGTGCATGACGTATAGGGCGCTCTGGAAGTGAAACGTAAGATTTAGCTGCTGACAATGCCTAGATCGAGAACAGCGTTTCGGAACCGCTACGGGTTCCTTGGTCAACAATGAGGAGGACAAGGCGAGTGGCTGAAATTTAAAACCGAAGTTTGTGACGTAAAGACCGTACTTAAATGAGTGGTTCGAATCAGACCGGGCAGCTGCAATACATTTCGATGGAGGCGAAGCGCTAAGGCACCCCTGTGCTTTGCGATGTCAGTGTACAATAAAAATCCCCAGATGATTGAAATTATTCCGGAGCCCTCCACTACAGCACCTCTTTCTTCCTTTCCTCTTTCATCCTTTCCTTTTTCACTCCCTCCGTTTTCCCTTCCCTTATAGGGTGTTTCATGTGTCTGCCAATATGTGAGAAAGATACAGCGCCATTTCCTTTCCCCAAAAATCAATATTCAATTTTCACAGTTTCTTCTGTGAGGTTCAGGGCCTTAGTCTCACCTGGATAAAGGGTGGCTCAAGCAATTGGTGCGTCGTCAGGTTTAGCCTTGGAGTTAACTACTTATACGCCGGCGGCCGAGTGTTTTGTTGCCAGCGTATGAAATATTGTTTTTAAAGTGAAAGCTTTACTGGCCACAGGTTGAGCAATTTTGCATGATTCCTGGAGAGCACGTGGAGCAGTAATGACACATGGCATTTCTCTCTTTCGCTCTCTACCCACTACTGTGCATGCCCCACTAGTAGCACTGAGCCACAGGTGTTCCACCTGCCTTTCCTCAAAATCCAACTTTCAATTTTGTTTTCTCTTTCCTCTTTCCCTCCCTCCTTTATCACTTCCTTCTTGGGGTGGTTCGGGTGTCCACTGAGATATGTGAGATGGTTACTGTGCGATTTCCTTTCCTCAAAAACCAAAGAAAACAAGTTAGTGGAAGGACTTTGTAGAGTTCATTGGAGTTCACAATTTTGCAAATACCATTCATTTTCACGAAAGGAAAGGCGCACAACCAGGAAAGGCGCACAAACGGCTCTGCGGGACAGTGGAGAGCTCAATCTCGCTTCCCCTTTGTATATCCTGGATTAGCTGGGCTAATCCAACCCGCCGCGGTGGCTCAGTGGTTAGGGCGCTCTGCTACTGATCTGGAGTTCCCGGGTTCGAACCCGACCGCGGCAGCTGCGTTTTTATGGAGTCAAAACACTAAGGCGCCCATGTGCTGTGCGATGTCAGTGCAGGTTAAAGATCCTCAGGTGGTCGAAATTATTCCGGTGGCCTCCACTACGGAACCTCTTTCTTCCTTTCTTCTTTCACTCCCTCTATCCCTTCTTTTATGGCGCGGTTCAGGTGTGCAGGGATATATGAGACAGATGGTGCATCATTTCCTTATCCCAAAAAGCAATTATTATTATTATTCCTATTATTATTATTATTATTGGGCTAATCGACATTAACTTTTCTGGCGGGAGGGGGGGGGGAAGGAAATGGTGCAGTGCCCCCAACCGCCCCCGTAAGGGAAGGGACAAGGGTGGGGGGAGTGAAAGAAGAAACGAAGTAGTGCCGTAGTGGAGGGCTGAGGAATAATTTCGACCTCCTGGGGATCTTTAACGTGCACTGACATCGAACAGCACACGGGCGCCTTTCGCCTCCATCAAAACGCAGCCGCCGCGGTCGGGTTCAAACCTGCGAACACCGGGTCAGCAGCCGAGCGCACTAAGCACTTAGCCACCGCAGTGAGTGCATTGTCTTTTTTATTCACGCGTTAAATGCGCTTTCACTCCAAGCGAAATGTTGCACTGTCGAGCCCAAACTTCCACTCTGGCAAACTGATGTTTCCTTGGGCTGTAGCTGTTGATTCTTATAAATTACGCGTCTGCACATTGTCAATTCATAGAAAGATTCCCGTATGTTGCTCATCTTTCACTGTTAATGAGCGGCTGGTGCGTCTTTCCGACCTCCACGAATGCCGAAATTTCCACTGTAGTTCCTTGTGCCGAGCTTCGGTGCCGGGCGCCGGTTTGTTTCATCATGAATAATTAAATTTTTCCAATTTTTTTCACCCCAATCGGGACCATTTCTGTGGGCGACCTTGGACATGTGACGTCACCAGCTGCATGCCCGTCGATATTTGCTCGGAGATTGGTCAAGAAGAAAAAAATAAGACCTTTGTTTTTGGCCATTTCACACAAACAGTGGTCTGTCGCTTACAGTCTCCAGTTTAGTCAGTCAACGCACCGAGAGGTTCTGTGACAGTATGCATGACGACATGCCTCGATCTCGGCGTCATACTTGGGGAGAAACCGAGTTTTGGTTTCGGCGTTGTTTGTTTTTCCTGTTTTAAAGAGCTTCTACTCAGGATTCTGAAAAACGGTTTTTGAGGCACAGAGAAGGGACTCTTAAGAAATGTGATGCGAATGGGAACACAATACCACGTCTAAACATATTCAAAATAGCCCACATTTTCCCTTTGAGTGGTTCAGAAACCTTGCAAGAAATGCTTCTACAGCTGTGGCACCATCATGGCCTTGGTTCACTGTATAAATAATTTAAGGCAGAAAAAGAACAAGTAATTACTGTCTCGCTTTTGATGAACACCGCGACTACGCAGTGCGGTTCCTTGATTTTGCAATCGTCCCGATCGTCCCTGTCATATGCGCTAAAAATAGCACAAGGCTCTGAAATATAATCCGAGGAAAGTACAGGGTCGGTTAAAAGTTCTCAGGCCAAAGGGTCTGCTTTTGAGCTGTATTATCAGGCAGACATGACACCACCAGACTCAGAATATCCGTAGAAAGCGGAAGAGGTATCGTTCTGTGCTCTGGGAACCTTGATAGCTTTATTCGCGTGTTAAATGCCATGATATACCGATGAAACAAGCAAGCCCTCTGGCCCCGAAAATTTTGACCAACCGGGTACAGAACCTCGCTCAATCACTACGTTCTCTCGTCATAAACATCGGAACCAAATATTCAGAACCCACAATCCCGAGCGAAGGTTGGCGAGCTCTTTCCAGTGACTTTTTCACGCCCGCGCATTTCTCCGCCTCGCGCTCCTGCGTATTTTTGTTCAGATGTGTCTGTCGGTTAGATTCAGAAGTAAGGCAGCTGCTATGGCCGCTGCCAGTAATAAGCGTCGCTTCGGCGGTTCAGGAAGCCCCCCCGACCCCATTCTACAGGGGGGGGGGGGGGGGGCGGAATCCCGAACGCATAGGCAGCCGGCGGTGGGGCCGAGTGGGTAGGGCTGGCTGAACAGCGCCGACCTGTGAGCAATAAAAGAGTGATGAAAAGATATAGAAAGGCTCGAAGACGCTGAAATTTAAATTTTGACTGCACATAACTTCGCTTGCACAAAACATTTTAAACATTGTCACTGGAGGATATTCTTGTTCAAGCGCTGTCCTTTAAAGGGCTCGCTATAATGCACGGGGTGCAGGAGGCTTTTTCCATTAAGACTCACCGGAACCGGTCCTGCGCTGTAGTGTAGATCGAAGACCATTCGGCCAAACTTATGTGACGCTCAACACACGAAACAGTGCGTCCATACTTAATTGTTCATGCTCTGCTCTAATTACCTCCAAACACGGCGCAGGAGCTCGAGCGAACCCTACCCTCTCACTTCCCACGGCGGCCTGCCCACGGCCAGCTGGGCCGGACCATACAACTTCTTGCCAACCACTTCAGCATCGAGATACCGACTGGCAGCGTCTACCACTACGACGTCGACATCTCCTCGGAAACTGCCAAGGAGACCAAGGTTCCTGAGCAGAAAAAGTACCGATGCCTCAGTACAAAGATCAACAGGATTGTCATCGAGCTCCTAGTAAAGAAGTACCGGCAAGACCTGGCCAACTGCATCCCGGCTTTCGATGGCCGCAAGAACCTGTACACGCGCCGCCAGCTCAACTTCCGCGAGCGGACATTCACAGTCGACCTCGAGGAAGACCAAAGATCCCAGAAGTTTATAATCAAGATCCAGTACGCGGCCACAGTGAATCTGGAGATCCTGCATGGCGTCTTCCAAAAGCGCGTACAAACTGTGCCCCAGGAAGTCCTCCAGGCCATACACATCGTCTTGAGGCACAGCCCCTCGATCAACCTTGCACCGGTTGGACGCTCGTTTTTCAGACCGCCGGGACCCAACGAGTACAATGACCTCGGAGGAGGCCGGGAGGTGTGGTTTGGCTACTACACGAGTGTTCGACCCGCCCAATGGAAGCCCATGCTTAACGTCGACATGTCAGCAACAACATTCTACGAGTCGCTTCCACTGGTCGACTTCATGTGCAGGTTCTTAAGCGACAGCCGTCGTGTGTTGACGCCCGCAGACTTCCGGTCATTGCGCGACAACCAGTACGTGCGCCTGAATAGGGAGCTCAAGGGACTCCGTGTCAAAGTGACGCACCTTCCGTACCCGCGCAAGTACAAAGTGGTCAAGATCACGAGGGAACCTGCGAAGGAAATCTATTTTGAATCAGAAGGTAGTCAGATCTCCGTCGCCGACTACTTCCAGAGCCGCTACAGGCGCTTGTCGTACCCGAACTTCCCTTGCGTGCAGAGTGGCAGCCCGACGCATCCGGTCTACATTCCTCTGGAGGTGTGCGAGCTGGCCGAAGGCCAGCACTGTCGGAAGAAGCTCGACGAGAGTCAGACCGCCGAGATGATCAAGCGCACGGCCAAGCCGCCAGCCAAGCGCTTCCAGAAGATTCGTCAGTCTGTGCGCGACATGGTCAGCAGCTCGGACAAGTACCTGCGAGAGTTCGGCGTCAAGATCAACACTGAGCCCACTCAGGTTGTGGGCAGAGTGCTCGACCCGCCATCTCTGGTATTTGAGAACAACACCATGTGCAAGCCGCGCGACGGTACGTGGGATCTCCGAGGGCAGCGCTTCTACAAGGCGATGTCCATGACAAAGTGGATTGTTCTCAACGTGAGCCGCTTCGCGCACAAGGATTCCCTGGAAAACTTCATCAGGATGCTGATCCGCATCGGCCAAGAACTGGGCATGCGCATTGCGCAGCCGCTTGCGGTCATCACGTTCGACACAAACCGCCAGCCCATGCGGACCGTTCTCACGGAGCAGCGCAAGCAGTACCCGCAGTTGGAGATGGTTGTGGCAGTGATAACAAAAGCCACGAACTACGCTGAGATCAAGCAGGTGGCAGAGACTGAGCTCTCTCTGCGCACACAATGCATCTTGGACAACAACGTGGTCCAAAAGTGCAACGCAGCGCTCATCCAAAACCTGTGCCAGAAGATCAACGCCAAGATGGGCGGTATCAACAATAGTCTCCTGATGCAGGAGAAGCCGAAGCTGTTTCATAGGCCCGTGATCGTCATTGGAGCAGACGTGTCGCACCCATCGCCTGGAGACAAGGTGAGGCCATCCATCGCCGCGTGCGTCGGAAGCCTAGACACTGTACCGTCCAAGTTTCACGCCACCATTCGGGTACAGATTGAAGACTCCGAGGCTAAGGCGCGTGTGGAAATCATTAGAGACCTGAAGGACATGATCAAAGAATTGCTACTGGCTTTCCACCGAGCCACCAGGCACAAGCCCGAGCGGATCGTCTTCTACAGGGACGGAGTGAGCGAGGGGCAGTTCTTGGAAGTCCGTAACTATGAGGTAAGTAACTGCGCCTACTACTATACTGTGCCCACTAAACGCTCATCTTGTTAAGACAGTTTTTCCCGCATTCAATGTCACTAGTGTCATTGGATAATTTTTGTCTTTGGAGAAGCCGACTAGCTGTGCATATACGTAACGACACCGAATTGATCTCCACAGGGATATAATTTCAGGACATCCAGGATATTCATTTCTGGAGACGTCTTGTCGGCGTTAGTTGACCTCAGCTTGATCGTTTCTCTTCAAAAGGTGGTATACATCCAAGACTGAGGCCTCTGGCGCGGTTTTGTACGTATCCGCTCCGCCTCTCATCCTTCTTACACACGGGCGATTATAACTGCTGTGCAGTTGACCGTCCGTTGAGCTGAACGACAGTTCGAGGTGTTATACCCGTGCCACACGGTCAAGTTTTATGTCATTAATTACTTAGTAAATCAATTTTTAACGCAATTGGCGCGGTGCCACACACTTGTATTTAATGACATTAGACAGACTAACTGGCGTTTGCGACCTTCTGAGTTCGCCACACCTCATTCGCCCGAGATCTGTATACTCTTTTCGCCATTCCGCATGCGGAAAGACATGCAACTTTTTTGTGTGAAGTCACTACCCAGAGTATAATCGTTTATTCATAAACAACACTATTTTTAATAGGAATTCATATGTACTGTTATCCTGTGAGCTGACACACGAGTTCTACTTTTACACACTTGTCAAGCAAGAACAGTGGCATTTTCTACAAAATAATTTTTATATTATATTTGAAGGGCATTGCTGTTATACTTTCTCATTAACACTGTTTATATTCAGGGCTTTTTTTTACTGCCTTGAAGGCGGTATCGTCACCGTGACTAGTTAAATTATTTATTTACTTATATACAGATACCTTATAGGCCTCTGGAGAGGCATTGTGTTAGGGGGCGATACAGAAGTTAGTGAGAAATAGGCCAGAAATCCAAAAATCATATTAAAAGTACAGCAAAACACACAAAAAACAGGTGAGTTCAGATAAGATATCGCAATTCATTAACAGGGATAAAAGTAAAAAAATCCACTCTGCTTCATGAAACAAAAACAGGAGAAATGCACGAAGATTTATACAAAAGCCAAAGAAAACATATCAGGCATAAATGAGCAAAGCTGCGCATCACGAAACCGAAGAGGCAATAGTCTCAAGCTGCTGAAAACGAAGTTGTACGAATCCTGAGTATTTAAATGACGTGCTAATCGTTATCAACGAAATGTTTGGGTAGATGTTCGCGAAACGGGTCTTGATTAGCCTGCAGGGCGGTGCAGTCCGGAAGATCGTTCCAGAGACGAATGGCACGCGGGAGTGACGAGAAGTTGAAATCATGTGTGTTGCCATAAATTCGGCATAGCTGCAGTTATAAGTAGGAGGGACGTTGTAGATGTGCTGGCGGTGAATCAGTGGCATGGACGTATTTGTGAAAGATAGATAAAAGGGCAGTCTCGCGACGAATTTGCAAAGGATGCATGGAGCGAAAGATTGATCTTCAGTTGAGTTGCACTGGACTGATAACTGTAATTTTGCCAAAATGAGACGACAAGCCCGATTCTGGACAGCTTCCAACTTCTCTATTAGATATTTCTGATAAGGTGACCAGATGGATGAAGTGTACTCTAGCTGCGGTGCTACAAAAGTAATATAGGCTTGTTTACGCATGTCAGGGGTAGTGCATAGCAGGTTACGGCGAAAGAAAACTAGTGACCGGGAAGCATTAGCGAAAGTGGTGGATGTGTGTTCAGCCCGAGAAAAGTTTGGTGAAATATGGACGCCTAGATGCTTATACTGCGTATTCCGAGCCAATGTATCGTTATTATTGCGGTATGGAAAATTCGAAGTTGCGCATTTTCGGCTAAAAGTATTTATATTACACTTCGAAATGTTTAGTCATTAGACACGTTTTACACCAGTCGTTTATGCAATCGAGGTGACTTTGAAGTTCAAGGTGGCCATTAGTAAATTTTATTGGTCAATGAATAATGCAGACGTCAGCAAATATGTGTATCTAAGATGAGATTGTTGCTGGCAGGTTATTAATGTAAATTATAATAGTAATGGACAGAGGAGGCTTCTAGCGCCGCGCCCGATGTAACATCGCAAACAGGAAATTAATACTTGTTAACAACGGTGTACTGCTGGCAATTAGAAAGAAAACTACGGACCCATGACAGAGTTAAAGAATGTAATTTAAGCGCACAAAGCTTAGATATTTGTCGGCAATGTTCTACCCGATAAAATTCTTTGGCAAAGTCCAAAAAGGTGGAAGTGGGCAGTTTTCGTGCGAGTGTTTGTTGCCACTTTTGAAAACCGGTACAACCTTTCCTATTTTTCAACCGGTGGAAACCTCACCTGTAGATATTGACTGCTTAAAGATATGAAGGAACATGATTTTGGAGACAGAAATGGCATTTCTTTAGTATTTTGAATTGATTTAATCAACACCAGAAAAAGAGGGTACTAGGTTATTTATCAGGTGTACTAAGCCATCAAGTGTAATGTCAACCGGCGCCATGTACGGGTAACCAAAATCAGGTACATACGAGACGTTAGGATTATCTTCTTTGGTGTAAATATATGCGAAAAACGAGTTAAATGCTTTAGGACATTCAGCATCGAAGTAGGGGGTGCTGTCAATATCATGTATTGATATATCATTACTGACACTGTTCGGACGTATTGTTTTGAAGGACTTGCTTTTATTGTTCTTAAGTAGCGCAGGAAGGGCTTTTTGAAAAAAAAAATTTTTCGTCACAAAGGCCAGAACAACAGAGGTTTAGGTAGGTTTTATATTTACCCGGCGCGCAGGGCGAACATTTGTGCTTTGTATTTTTGTACAACCGTTTTTTTTTCTTATTTCTCATGCATTGATGCTTTCTTGTAAAGCAAGTGTTAGGTTTATGATTTGATAGCGTGATAAGCGGGACATGTTTGGCTACTATTTCGGCGAGCTTGCCTCTAAATTGAACCCGCGGTTATATTCTACTGACTTATATTGAAAAGAGGGTGTCAGAATATTATCAGAAAACATTTGAATTTCGTCATTTATTGGATTGTAATCTCCTCTGTTTAGTTGCGAATCAGTAATGTCAATAAATCTGCCAATAAATAATAATGTCGTTAAATCTCGACGTGTAGCGCCAGCTCCGAAAATAATGGCATAGGCAAACTTAAGGCTACAAACATCTAGAAAGTGCGCGTGTGGCACGGGTAATATAAGGCAGCGCCACCTGCTGTTGAGATCTCAGCTCAGTGGAGATACGCAGTTGGACCAGTCTACTGACCCGCTGCATCGGCCGAGTCGGCGGCATTTCCGGCTGCCACATCTTGCTATCTTGGCTAATATAAGTACAACTACAACTTCCATTATAGTCGGATACAACTCAAGAACCCAGCAACTCAAGAACCCTGAATGGACTCTCTTGCAGCCAATGGCATAGACCAATTCTCATGAGCCTGCTTGGGTAACCACGTGGCGAATGCTAGATGAAAGGGGTTAGTCTCCCCCCTCACAGGGAAGACTATTGTCACTGCCACGGCGCACACCGCATTGTCAGCCTTGAGGGTTCGTGATGATAAGCCGAAGCCATTGGCTGGAAGGGGGTCCTTTTACGGAGAAAATCGGCTTCATTCTTGGGTGTATCCGACTATATTCGGATTAGTGTAACCAGAAAAAAAAAGCCCGCGAAGTGGCACCAGTAAAACAACGGCTGAGCGGTGAAGCCGGACGTTCCTGTACTGAATTTTTTTTGGCTCTGTGTGGTTGTTCACTACAGGTATACTGAAACGCCAAGCTTGCACAGAAATTTTTGTTGAGTGAAGTCAACTAGGTGGTCAATGCGCAGAGTTATGTGCAAACCGATCACGTGATCCGGAATGTGGACCGCGTGAACTCAATTTAGAGGAGTATGCCGAGTAACTGCAGCCGACTGTTATTCATTTAAGCGTCAGTTGGAAAAGCTGCACTTCCGTTGAACTGAACGGTAGCTGAAACGGCTCGTTTAACCAGAGTACAACCGATAATAGCATTGCTTAAAAAAACGGTGATCTTCGCCGTACACTCTTTGTGAAACGACAATTGTATAAGATACGACAGCATAGTTCGTGAACATCCAAATTGTTTGGTTTACATTCTGAACTAGGTAGATATCGTGATGATTCGAATGGCCTTTCAGCCTTGACCTACATTTTTTGTTTCCGCTCTCAAATCTCGCAGGTGAGCGCCATCCGGCTGGCGTGCAAGGAACTGTCTCCCAACGAGACCTACGAGCCAGCAATTACTTTCATCGTGGTCCAGAAGCGGCATCACACGAGGTTCATGCCCGCCAATGACCGCGACGGCGTGGGCAAGTGTCGCAACGTCCCACCAGGCACGACCGTAGACTCGGTGGTCACGCACCCGCTGGACTTCGACTTCTTCCTCTGCAGCCACTTCGGCATCCAGGTAGGCGTCATCTTCTCCGCTCTTGTTGCGATTGTCAGCGGGAAGAAATGGTCTGCGGTGTTTTCGTTTATGAATTTGCGGAGGAAATAGTCCGGGCGCCGGCATCGCCAAAGTCGTGTCGCGTCGTTAATGCGCTACAAATTCCAGGAGCGCCTGCGGTGTAGGTCTTCCACATCTTGAGGAAACGGAAGCATGGTTTTCGAGATCACCTACGCGCGAAACTGTGACGGAAGATTTCCGCTTTACATTGAGTCCATCAGGAGCGCTTTGTGTGACTGTGACGTCATCGTTCACCTTTGGGGAAGCGGTATCGGAAGTTGCGCATGGGGGGCCTCTATGGCCAGTGCTCAGTGATGCTGTCATGTGGATATGGTCATTGGTTTTTATTCTCGAGGTGGCGTCTACTGAGACATGATTGCAGAAGGTTGGGTGAAAAGAGAAGCGCTTGATGTTTAGCTCGTACGTAAAAGATGGAAGCGGCTTTTAAGTCTCAAAAAACGGTCAAAAATTGATTTTTGTTTAAATAGTCGTGTCGGCTTGTATGCCTCGGTGTTTATGCTGTCCCGAAGTCGGGACACCGACATAGATGACGATGACCGACCAATGCGCTGATGACAGCCAGCCAGGAAATAATAGTTATTCACTGTATTTATTGGCGCGAGGGCATCTAAGGCCAGATAAAGCCGGAAACATGTTGTGCATGCGGCATTAGGAGCAGGGCAAGTGCATGGGTTGCTCATGGGCACTGCCGGTTTTTGTATATTGCGTTTAAACACTGTCCTTCCCACGTAATGGCGCATATAAACCGCAAACACCACGCCACACCACATCGCACCACAAGCAGGACCACACCGCACCACCACATACCTCGACACGACGCGACACAACATGACACGGCCCTTGGAATTCTCGCACGTGAATAAGTGTACTCCTCGGCGCACCCGCAGGGCACCAGCCGGCCGGCCCACTACTATGTCGTGTGGGATGACTCCATGTTCAGCGCGGACGACCTGCAGAAGCTCAGCTTCTACCTGTGCCACACATACTCCCGATGTGCAAGGAGCGTGAGCATCCCGGCCCCTGTGTACTACGCGCACCTGGCCGCCTTCCGTGCAAAACACCACATCGCCAGCAAGCTGGAGAGGTCCGGCGCGGTCAGCCAGTCGTCTGAGGGCGGCGGTGACACAGTGTTGACCACTGCCCAATACGTGGAGGCCGTCAAGGTGCTGCAGGAACTGCAGGCCTCCATGTACTTCGTGTAATGGAGGAGGTTCTCCGCTGCCCCTGCATTCCGGTTACGGTGAGCCTGGAGGCGCACCACTGACGTCATACCCAACAGTTCTGGAGAAAAGCAATCTGGAACGGGAAAACGTTTAAAGGCATTTGCAGGGAGGGTGTTATATAGGGTATAGGGAGGGTATTATGAGCGCAGTGTTCCTCATATATTGTAAAATTCTACTACAACGATCAATATATCCCCAGCCTACCGCCTGCAGGCTTGCATTTTTTTTTGCTATTAACGTTTTTGCTACAGTCCAAAGTGTTCCTCATTGGTTTTCTATTACAGTCATAACTGCTCGATGCGAGCAATGGAAACAGTATAAAAGGAAGATTTTTCCAGATATCGGAAGAATGGGCCTTGAATATTTCAATACCAGAATCTTACACTTTCCGAAATTTCAATTTTTTTTTGTCGAAGAATGTTGGACATGTGCGCAAGACGTAGAGGACAAGATATACGTGACACGCAGTGGACATCTTCTCCCGGCCCTCTTGGCGTTGCACTGTCGTGTGTTCAAGGCGCAGGTGAAGTGGTATGCATGGGCTGGACGATAAATGTCACCGCTTTACGAATGTTGTATAGCAACATTTTTTAATGCGTTTTGTTGTAGTGAGAGACGACTTAACTGTTAAGTGCTGCTCCGCCCACATTAGGGCCGCTGCATCGAATTCCTCCACGAGGAAAAAATTAATCGGTTATAAATTCATTTTGTGTTACCTAAACTAGAAGTTTACCACCAGACGAAATTAAAAACGAAAGAATTTTGATCCAAATTCTATGATCGGAACTTAAAGTGTTTCAGTTTGGTTCATTGTAAGCTACACATCACAATTGCGCAACTGAATAGGAACATGAACACAAAGCGCTTGCCCTGTGTTGTGTGCCTTTCACGTGTTTAATTGCGCTTAGTTCAGCTGTGCATCTTCTATGAGCGCACAACCAAAATTTTCTGTTAAATATATATGCGCCTAATATGCTTTTTTTTGTCGTCCTAACAAAATGTTATTGACCACTGTCCGGCGATATTTTCTCTTTTTCTCGCTGCCTGCGCCCCGACTTGCTATACTCATATATGCTGTATGTATTGCAGGCAGAGAAGAACCTGAACTGAATTTAACCGGCTTTCTGCACCTTGAGAGCATTTCATAGCTGCACAAAAATGCGATCTAACTTTAAAAACCGCAGCCTTCGCGACGTTCAACTGCATAGCCGTCAGCTAGTTGTCAAGCCCCGCGGGTGTCCCTTTGCGATAGATAGAGCGAGAAGCCCTTTAATTTAAACAAGAGATTTTAGCTCGCATGCTACACTCTAAACACAAACAAACGCCTATATGGGAGTAAGAAAGAGAGTAAGCTGCCTCCTAGCGGATAGGACAGCTTACGTCCCTTTCTTACTCCCTTTTTACTCCTTTCTGTTTAGAGCATACTCTACATGGGGAAGAGTATTGTGGCGAAAATATCGTAAGGCGAGAAGCGCGGAAAATATCTTTATAGCAGTAAAAGAATAAAAAAAACAATAAATATAATCTAAGCATAAATGGGCAGTCAATTTGCGCTGAGGTACATGGACAAGTAATGCTACAAGATATTAAATGGTGATGCGCAGTATGTCCTACAAAGGGGCTATCAGTGTTCACTGCATGAATAGTGCACAGTGGTGAGACTTCAATTCATAGCGGTGAGTTGTTTTCTATTTGCCTATATAGGCGACATTGGCCTTTTCGAGCGGATGCATGGATCTCGGAGTTCGTTCTGTGAGATCGCTGTATATGCCATTTGTCACTGTTTTTCAGCATTCTCTATAGATACCAGTGTGATGAACATAGAGATCAAAAATCTTTCTTTGTGATCGGAAACAATCGCAAAAAATCGGAGACTATGAAATAACGGATTTATTTTCTTGGAAGAGATGTATGATCAGTATCTTTCAGTTGTAGCTCCGCAAGCCTGGTATGAGCAACTACTAATCGGTGGTTTTCGTTGTTAGAGGCTCGGGCTGGCTTTGATTCAAATTCGACGGAACAATTTCCAGGTTAGCGTAAGTCAGCCAAGCCGCCACTAATTGCACCTTTTGTTTTCTTGCAGGCTCGCAAGGCGAAGGATTTCCTTGGTTTTGTTCTTTCATGTGCTGTCCGAAGAGTGCGGGAGCCTACATTGTTGTTTGCTGTTCTTGTGCCTTGAAATCTATTAAGTTCTAATAAAAAAGGGTCGATAAAGTTGGCCGTTACATGAGGTTTCCTTGTCTTGCAGTCACTGGCGCTTGCATTGGCCAGCGTTGTCCGGATCCAGTCTTTTCAACTACAACACATGCTAAAAAAGTGATAGGGTTTTGAAACGTAGTTAAGCCGAGTAGAGGTGCGAAAGCATGTGTTTGGCTAGGTTGGCTCAAGGTTTTGCTTGGCTGGTTGTGTTTTGCTTTGCTGTGATATTAGGCTAAGGTTAAGCTCTGAAAGAGGTTAGGCTGATCTGATCTGTTCACGCCGCAGATGGAAGTTGATATAGACGATGACGTGCAATGGACAGCATGAGTGAGTCTGGTTTTTCGACACGAGGCGTGATCGGCTGCGGAGATAGCACAGTGCTCCTTGTGTAGTGGCGAGCGAATCTGATCTGTTCGGGCCTCCGAGGGTTCATCGCCCAGTCGCAGCAATACTTATATTTTATTTCTTCATGCGCCTAGGTTGACACTCAAAGTCAAGCTCCGCGCAAACTCGGTCAGCCGATTAGACTTCGTGAGCTAGTCCCTTCCCAAGCAGCGCAGGCAAATGGGCCAATTTTGCGAATGACTGATTTCACTCTGGTGATAAACATTTGCCAGTATATTCTCAATATTGGGCCGATTAGTTGTGCTGCTGGGTGTCAGTACTTCGCGCACCTTTGTGTGCGCACCGAGACACCCATAGAGCGTGTGGGGGTAGCGGTCTCGGTGCCAAAAGAGATGCCATTGACTCAATGTGCCAAGCTCAGCCGGAGACCAGCTACCAAGAGCCGAGGGGGTTGGTCGTTTGGTGCCTAGCCTTCGCCGGTCGCAAGCCAGAGAATGGGTCGGAGCCAAAGGTTCACAAAACCAAACAAAGCTTATACAGCAGAGAGACGATACAGAGGATTTCGCAATCATTCGTACGAGCACATACAAAGTGATTTACAAATACAGTGCAACTCATGCAAATTAACAATCGAGAGAGATTACAATTCAACAGAATCTGCATTTAAAGCGCACTAACACAGAGAGAAAAGAAACACAATTTGTTCCCCGGGCACTGGGAGAGTAGACGACCTGAGGAGCACGACAGGGCCGATCCACAGACTGGCGCACGTTACCTCGGTGGTCCGTGGCTGGTCGAGTGGTGTTCTCCCGGGAGTCGTGCGTGCGCGCATGTCAATGTTCCCGGATGTTCCCTCTGAGGACACTTGACTGCATGCCTCAGGCTATAGCGCCCGCATGCATGCCGGTAGTGTTCGGTTTCGGCACCGGCCTCGATCGGCGGCCCACGTTCTTCTTGAACCCTTTCCCTTCGAGCAGAGTGTGCGGTCTCGTCACTGCTTTGGCGGCAGAGTTGGCGTCACTCCGTATGCCAGCCCTGCTACGACGGCGCCGCTGCTAAGCGCAGCCACTGCCCCCTGGACAAAGAGCCTTTCCAGGAGGAAGACATGGCGTGGACAACCATCAGCAGGGGCAACGTTCTCGGCCGAAAGGTACGCCGCTGGAACTCTGAGCACGGCTGCGATGCCGAGTGCGTGGCGTCCGCCATGTTTGAACACTTCGCCAACACCTACCAGTACCACGCCATGATCTCCCCTTGTGTATCCAGATGGTCCTGCACCTAGGACATTGCGGAACATCTGGAGCGCGACTGTTTATCGTCCCGCGCACGCGAACAAGACGATAAATTTGGCAACGTATTCATGCAAATAAAAGAAGCGTTAAGAAAGATACAGGAAGGGAATGGTGCCCTGCGGATGAAGCTGGATTCATTCGAGCAGTGTCTGCGCCCTGAGACTTAAAACACAGTAGCATCTCAGTCCACTACTATCGCCAGTGCAGTGACGGACGCTCTAGAAAACAAGGTTTTGGGGCTCAAGACCTTGGCCGAGACGGCATTAGCTGAACACAGGCGCGAAGTCGCATCGGAAATCAGGGACACACTGGCTGGAAACGGGAGGTCCATGAAAGAGGTAGTCATGCCAGAGTGTGAGCGGACAGCGCTGTTTATGAAGGACAAGGTCGTAGAAGCCTTGTGTGAAGATCGCACGCTGGGAGATGCCGGATTTTTAGCTTCGGCGGCGTCTGCTGGAAAACAGGCTGCGTCAGTAGACGACGAGGCCAAAGCTGAGGAACAGCTGATCATCGCTTCCCTGAACATCGGTGGTGATTTTCTGGACAAGTAGGTTCTGTTCGAATGAACCATATATGACTGGGATGAATTTCTCTCCCAAGCACGTTCTTCGCCATTCCGCACAAGCAGCGATGACCAGCCTAGCTACCACCATGGAAACCTTATAGTTCCGTGCCAATGTTTTCACGGCCACCGTGTTTGGCCTCGTGTTTACATACTCGAGGGCTTGTGCGACAAATTCCTGAATTGACCCATGGATAAGAAGGTTAAGCTAGTTCTCATCGATCCTAGCGACTGCACGAGACAATTAACTGTAAGGAATGCAATTCGACCAGTCCGCCGCTGCGCTTGTATGCCTACTGCCTTTGCGAACTGCATCAAGTTGCCATGCTTTGCAGTAGGAATATACTACCGTTGCTAAGAGTAAGCATTCCGTATATTTAGTGACTGAAATCTCCTACGGAACTTGGGAAAAATACCCTGCCCCTAAATGTGAGCGCGCTAGAGGACAGCTTACTTTGTTTTTACACCTTTATCGGCTTATTCGTGTATAGATTGTGGGCGCTATATATGGCACATCTTCGGGGTTACCGACAGGGGCGTATTTATGGGAGGAAAGGGAGCCCCCCCCCTTATCTCGGCTGGACCCCATTATGTGGAGGAAAAAAGTCCAAGAAATACGCTGTTGAAATGCGACCAGCATTTCCAAGAGTAACACATGAATCTGCCCCTGGTTACCGACTCGTATCTCTGTCCACGAAAAGCCTTGCCTCGTTGTGACATGAGCACTACGCCAACACGCTTCTTCGGCTGTCGCTCCATTCGAAATAGTTAAATACGGCGAGGTGTGGGTGGGCAGCAGCAGAAAGCAGAGAACTCTGAAGAAAAGTTGTACGGGAGTACGAGGTTATGTGACATTTATCCTCCAGCTTAATCATAATTAATGCAGCCGACCCTGGTCGATTAAAAAATTGCTGGCTAATCCGTGCTACGCCTATATTACCCCACTGCAGGAATGCATGCCTACTGTTCATTGTTTTGATCTCATCCACACGCAAGCAACAACACAATGAACATTGTCAGCAAAAAAATCTTTATGCACTTGTTTCTTTGCCAAGATGGAATTAAATTTAACGCAGCACATGAAGGGAACAATACAGGCGTGAACTCACAACTGTTTATTCAGAAAGAACGCACGTACATATATGCAGTCATGCAGTGATTCATCATATCAAAATTTCCATAATATTAGGTACGTCTCCAGAGAAATTATATTTTCGCTTCAAGCGCAGTGAAATGTCGCTGATACATATATCAGCCTTTTATTCTGATAAACGCTACCAGTAGGTACCGTTCGACTTCTGCCTAGAATCTTTATATTGGTCAACTTTGGCGAGCATTTACAATATTTGCACTTCTTTTTGACGTTACGTCGCTTGTAAGCATTCAGCGATGACGTAGGCTGTACGATATGTCCGCTATGAATTATCGCCTGTTATCGGCGTCGCGGCGCAAGCACCTTTTTGGTACGCCAGGACTGAAACCCCCAATTTCAAATGTCGCCGACGCTTGTCTGTACGAAACCTTGAGTTTTCTCGGGAAGAGAAACATGGGTCGCGCTAACCTCACCGGTGGCAGCACCTGCCATCGCACGGCTCTGGCGCATCGCTTAACAGCTGCGCCACTGCGCTGGCACTGGTATAAGGACTGCTAGCGATCTATGAATTAAAAGTAGAGAATGACCATTTCCACATACATGGGCATCAGCCCATTAACTCTATCGCGTCATATCCTTAAGGCGGAACCTAAGTCCGATTTCGCCCACCTTTTTCTGAGGCACCTGCTTGACATTGAAAACCGAGCCTGGAACCTAAATCTAATTGAAAACCAAAGTTCTAGCAGACTTAATTCGTAGGTGGCCTAATCGTGCTAAATCGTGCGCCATTCTTTTTTTTTAATTTCACTTACCTCCCAATGGTGTCACACGTTCGAGGTGAGATCGTTCAGGCGGATTCAAGGAACCAGCACGCTAGCGTTGACACAAGCACACTTAGAGCCATTTTGTGCACCCGACAAGCCAACCAGACCCACAAAAAATCGCTCACGCGAAAGAAAGAACGCGGGCACTGTCCCCCAGTGCAGAACGACGTGTGATTGCGTACTACAAGAGGACATACGAGGGCGTTGAAGAACGGGTGCTCGAACGCTACGGAGTACGCATCACAAGAAAACACATGCGCATTTTAAACGGATATAAATGCACAGTGCTGTCAAGGAATACGTTCAGTTATCTCGGGAAGATAGTGAGCAATCATAAGAAAAGTTTATCTCTCATATAAGTTCTCTTTTGTAAAAATCCCTGCTATCCCCTTTGTACTTCGCTGTGCGAAATTAGTCCGTTTTTAGCAGCGGTGTTGTTGTACAGTCGCACTAATTGAATGGCAACACTTACATGAGGAAGTGCCCGTGCATAAGCGTTAACGCTTAGCTAGATCAACGTGGCAGCAGCGCTGTCTTCTCGCGTCTGCGCAAACGACCCAACGCGTGGCGTTGCATACCCACACTGACACCTCAAAGGTGCAGGTTCGAAACCCAGTCGAACATATCTATTTGCACAGCTTTTATTTCCTCGAGCTGTCTTGTGCTGAGGACGGGCGGACAGATAGAAACCTGCGGACAGAGAGGTGACAGTGTAGCCGTTAAAAAACCCGTTGTCCCGTGTTAGGTGGCGGATCGCTATAGCAGCGCATGGTTCGAGTCACGGACGTCCTTGCACTGCAGCCCTGAAACAGTGTTCGTCTCCGTATGGGTTGCAAGTAGATATAAGGATAGGCTTGGCGGCCGTCTTACAGAGGGTTGACATCCTATGAGCGTGTCAACCCTATGAGGGTTGGACCCTATGTTGATAAAAGGCGAATTAGGAAAGGAGGGCCGGGGGGAGGGCAGCAGGAACCCATGAAAAGCATCGACCACTTTTGTGATTTCCAGAGACGGAAAACGCGCCTACAGGCCTTGAAAAACTGGTGCTCAGGTCTACCCCACGATGACGCCCCCGGCCCCTTTCCTACCGCGAGCCCGCTAGCGATTGTAGCGCCACCTCGGTTATTTGTAAACATTCAGGAATTCTACAGCTGTTAACAGCAGCAACACTAGTCTCCACTAAGAGGTCTTCTGAACGCGAAGTCAACAGCAACACTAGTCTCCACTAAGAGGTCTTCTCAACGCGAAGTCAATGTATTATATCTATGACCGTCAAATTATACGTACAAAATAATTTTAGCGACGAAAGACAATCAATTAGAGCCACACTTCAGGGCATGAGGCGAGTAGCATTTATACTAAGCCAAGGCCTCCGAGATCGGGTATTAAGGTAGGGTTTGCTGAATGGACCTGACGCCAGTGATGCCAGCTATAGTCGGATACAACTCAAGAAGGAAGCGGCAGACGCCCGTCAAGGGAGGCCCTCCAGCCAATGGCGTCGACCGATTTTCAAGACGCCGCGGTTAATCTGATTTACCCTTGTTTATTTTCCATCCTTCTGCCACCGCCTCCGAGTTCAAGCTGGCAGTTCCGAAGGGAACGGTCATGCGGAGAATGGGCCGACACCACTGGCTGGAGGGTCTCCTCTGAGGGGCATTTGTCGCTTTGTTCTTGAGTCGCATCCGAGTAGAGCTAATAGTAACGTTGCCTGCGACCATGGCACAAGGTATTTTCGTTTGCTCAAGGTGGGGTCAAAGACCCATTTTCCAAGCATTTCACCCTGTTTAAGCCGAGCACCAGGCCAGGTGAAGCTTGTACCCACTGTATCACAGCTGCGTACCCAGCGACACTGGGGATCGAACCTCTCACCTCATGCATGCTAGACGGATGCTCAGCCTCGCTACTGTACACTTGTAGCACCGGTTTTCGCCTCGACTAGCTCCACCACAAATCATTTGTTAGGCTTTATCGCGGAGCACACGTTTCCTAATCTAGTACAAATGGTGGCATTGTTTCATTAAACTGTGGACAAATTCTTATGCAAGAAAAATTTCTCTTAGCTCAGGAGACGTTGATTGGAAGAGCGCGGGGTACTTCGCCACTGCTGCAGCGGATGCGTTGCTTTCATCGTCGATGGGCTTTAACCCTAGACATAGCCGTCAGAAACGCACGAGGTAATGAACAGAGTTCTTCAGAAGAATTCACTATGGCGGCGCTCTAGTACTGCCTTGTAATCGAAGCCTGGACCACGCAAGGTTCCCGCTGGAACACCGGAACTAAACTGACGCTACTGGCCCAGCCCTACCGAACGCCACTTTTGAACTCCCTTAGAGCGTCACCCGCCGGAATAACAACTATACGTTTAATGTAGTGGCATTTCGAAAACCTTTCCGGTCATTCGCAGCTCTCACTTTTCAAACAAATATATATGTAATCAACTTACCATCCTACCGGCTTACTCCGCTGTCCACGCAATTTACATCAACAAGCGCCTTCTTCCGTTGCAATGTCCTAAGATAAAGCATTGTTCTCCTCAATGCAGTTTCGATTCCCAAGTTCGCGCCGTGTCTTGATATCCGCAGCACACACCAGGTGTCGCCAGCTGTTCCATGTTCGTTTTCGAGACAGATAGACGAAAAGAATTCTGCTTAGGGAGTAGCTGTGGCCAGCGAGGAGGTGAAAACGACCAACAGAAGAACGTCGCGTTTCTCATCAGGTAAACCGGGTAGATATAACTTCTTGGAAATATTGACAACGCAGTTCAGACCGGCCGGGATTCCGTCTGACCGTCTGCTGCCGCGCGCAAAGCTTCGCATTCTAGTGTTCTCTTTTTACACCATACCCTGGTGTGACAAGGACGGCGGAAACGTGATAACAGTCGCACACGCAGACTGCATCCTCAGCCGACTGTGGCCGAGACGCTGCATGTTAGGACGCTTGAGTGCGTGCCTCCAGCGATGGCGCCCACGAGCCTGCAGACAGTGTTCGGTTTCGACAGAGGCTTCGATTGGAGGCCGACGTGTTTTGTGAACCCGTTCCCACCAACTAGAGTGTGCATAGTCTGCGGTCTCGTTCCTTCATCGGCAGCCATGTTACCCTGTGTACACCTGCTCTGCCAGTCCTGCTCCGAGGGCGCCGGTGCCAAACGCAACCACTGCCCCTTTCACAAGGAGCCCTTCCAGGAAGAAGACGTGGTGTGGTCAGCCTTCACCAGGGACAGTATCCTCGGCCGCAAGGTACGCTGCTGCTACGCTGAGCACGGCTGCGACGCGGAGGTCGTCGCATCCGCCATGTTGGAGCACTTCGCCAACGCCTGCCAGTTCCACGTCGTGAGATGCCCCGAATGCAGCGAGAGTGTCCGACACCGAGACATTGCGGAACATCTGGCGCGTGACTGTGAACCACCGCGCGCACGCGACCAAGCATCAGAGGACAACTTTTCGAACGCCTTTATGGAAGTCAAAGGAACGCTGGCAAAATATTGGAAGAAAGTGCTGCCCTGCGCACGAAGATGGATTCGTTCGAGGACCGTCTGCACCCTGATACCAGTGGCGCCTTTGCAGCGCAGCGCACCAGTATTGCCGACGCAGTGACAGCCGCCCAAGTTTTCGGAGCTGACGACCGGAGCGGAGGCAGCGTTGGCTGAAGACCAACGCGAAGTCATCGCAGAGATCAGGGATGCGCTGGCTTACATCCAGCGGACCATGAAAGAGAAGAACAGCGAGGGGTGTGAGCGTAACGTGTCGCGTTTGGAGGACAGGGTCGTAAAAGCCGTTTGTGAAGAACGCACGCCGGCAGATGCCGGATCTTCACTTTCGGAGATGACCGCAGCTAAAATGAGGCGGCTTCAGTAGAGGACGAGGCGAAATCTCTGGAACTGCTGGCCGTAGCGTCTCTCAGCATCAGAAGCGACGTCCTCAGCAAATCCGTCCCGTACGTATGGACCATAGATGACTGGAATGGATTCTGCAGGAAATCGTCTGATCGTTTGCGTTATTTCACAGGCAACGATGGCCGGCCTAGTTACCACTATGGATACCTGTTAGTTCCGAGGCTATGCTTTAGCCGTGTCTATGTTTGGTTTCGTGTGTATATAATTGAAGGCTTGTTTGACATGTTCCTGAAGTGGCCCATAGAGAAGAAGGTGAAGCTACTTTTAATCAATCCTTGCGACTGCACAAGGCAACTGGCATTAAGCAGCTCACTTTGTCCACTCCCAAAACATCCCCTTCCTGGTTTTAGTAAAGAAGTTGTGTTTGTAGGGAGTTCTCACACTAACATTACGGTTGACGCATTCAACAAACGTGGCTTGATCGGAAACAACAAACTCCAGCTCCGGCTCGAATTTTAATCATAAGCAACTGATCCGGAGTTCCCGGGTTCGAACCCGACCGCAGCGGCTGCGTTTTTATGGAAGAAAAACGCTGAGGCGCCCGTGTGCTGTGCCATGTCAGTGCACGTTAAAGATCCCCAGGTGGTCAAAATTATTTCGGAGCCCTCCACTATGGCACCTTCCTCTTCCTTTCTTCTTTCACTCCCTCCTTTATTCCTTCCCTTACGGCGCGGTTCAGGTGTCAAACGATATATGAGACAGATACTGAGCCATTTCCTTTCCCCAAAAAACGAATTGTAATATATAAAGGTCCCCTGGTGGTCAAAATAAATCCGGAACCCTCCACTACTGGATTTCCTTCTTGCTTTTTTTTCGCAGTCCCTCCTTTGTCCCTTCCCTTACGGCGCGGCTCAGGTTTCCGCCGAGATTTGAGACATACTGCACCATTTCCTTTCCCCAACAGCCAATTTTCAATTTTTATGGATTGGATTGTAAAACTTTTATTGCGTCGAGAACAGATTGCAGGAGACATAATAGATGGCCGCTAGCCCATGGCTAGCGGCGACCTCATTGGCTCGCTGGAATGCCCATCCTTGAATCTTGGGGTCCGACCTTACCAGCACGGCGTCCCACCGCTCGGGAGAAGCGAGCTGTATCAACTCCGCTTGAAGCGGATCATTTGCGCAGTTTCGCATAATGTGGTCATATGTGGCCCTTGCACCATATTTATGGCAGTTTGGGTCGTACTGGCCGGGGGTCCTTGAGGGGAAGCACTGCCGGATTCAGAAGGGAGCGTGTTTGCAGTCGGCGCTGCAGGTAACTTCCTGTGCTCTTGTTAACTATTTGTGGGGAGGGGCATAAGCGCGCCTGTCAAGTCTAAAGTGATGGGTGATGTCATGAAATTAGATGACCTGTCCCTCGTGAAATTCGGGTCGGAGGGCGCGCTCACTGCCGTAATGCGATAGCCCACCCTCTTCGATGACATCCTTGCCACCTCTCTCGGCGAAGGAGTGGGACGAGCTCTTGGCCAGTTCAAGAAAACAACGCAGCTGGCCATCGTCACGCGAGCTCAAGAGGCCGCCCCCGACTGGAGGCCACACTGCCTCGCACCAGCCCCAACTAATCAATTCCATTCTGTGGCAATAAAGGTGTAACCACCACCTTAATGTAGCAGCACGCTACGGTGATACCAGCGCTTCTATTATCGAGCGGGTGCTGGTTTGCAAAGCGGATTGTTCCACCAAGAAGCGAGACAATTACATCGCCGTTTCCTTTCTTCAAAACCAATTTTTCGTAGCCCAGCGCTGCGGCATCGGGTCTCAGCGCTTTGCGAACTACACGAAATTCGATCAGAAGCGCCCATGAAGAGTGTGGCGGCAGCACAACGCTGCAGTAACGGAGTTCCATGATCATCTAGCGTTCCTAACATCAAAAAAAGGAAGAAAACGTTGTTTGGTTTGGTGTGAGGCGTTCAACGTCCCAAAACAACTCAGACAATGAGAGACGCCGTAGTGAAGGCTCCGGAAATTTCGACCACCTGGGGTTATTTAGCGTGCTCTCACGTCGCACAGTACACGGGCATCTAGAATTTCGCCTCCATTTAAATTCGACCGCCGCGGCCGGGATCGAACCCGCGTCTGTCGGGTCAGCAGCCGAGCGCCGTAACTACTGGGCCACCGCGGCGGCTAAACTTTGTCACGTGGCGCTTCCTTGATGCTGGCGTTGCTGTGGTAGGCAGCAGTGTTCGACCCAGCGTGGCCACTTTCCCGAACACGAGGTAACGACAAGCGTTTAAGCTAAATATTTAAACTACAATTGCCGTCCGCGCTCATCAAGTGAAACGTGGCGACTGCATTGCCATTCTACTCGGCGCTTTGCCTGAATTTGATAGACAGCATTAAACACAGGTTGAAGTCAAACGTGATCGTCGTATAGAGGGGTACTGCAGTAACTTCGAACACACAGGGTTCTTTAAATAATTTCGCGTATACATCGAAACGGGGCCGTCGCTGTCAGGCTTTGTTCCCACGTCCTCTGGCTAAGGCACCTAACGCCTGATCACGAAGACACGCTCGGCACCATCCTTACATGAGTGCTGTGACGCGTGCTGTCGCTGTCTTGCAAACGCCACACAACTGACTCTACAGATAGCTCCCCACCAGAACCACCGTCGCTCCTACGGTCGCAGTTGATGCAAAGCACATTTTTCTTTCAGTAGTTCCCCTCACACCTCTGAACTGTCCTTTGTTTGCACGCGGCAGTGGTTAGGCATAGCTGGAGCCCGTCGGCAGGCCCGTGCACATTCCTCTACCTGTGATCGCAACTTGGATATCTTATGGAATGTATAACCTCGGACATGGATGCCTGCGATGATCTTACAATACCACCAAACGCCGGCGTTGGAGATTGCCAGCGAGACGCGTATCAGATATTCCGGCTGAGCTAAGCATGGGCTAGCGTCGCCGACTTGAGTTTTTTTTTTTCGCCTCGCACAAAGGGAGACGTCAAAGTTTGGCGGCTCCTCTTTGCCGAGCGAGTGCTACAGTTGTGACCGGCGAACCGTGCATCGGGGCCTCCTTCGAGAGCAATGGCCACCGCAACGACTCGACATAAACTCTGAGATTGGCGCCCGTATGCTGTGTGATGTCAGTGCACGTTAGAGATCCGCAGGTGGTCCGAGTTAATCCGGAGCCCTCCACTACGGCACCTGTTTCTTCCTTCATTCTCTTAGTCCCTGCTTTATACCTACTCTTACGGTCCGGTTCAGGGTTCCGCGGATATGTGAGACAGATATTGAGCCATTCCCCCCCCCCCCCCCAAATCCGATTTTTCAGACTGTCGCCTCACATGTGGGCAGTAAAACATACTCCTTACTCCGGGGCTTATCCACGCTAGCACGTGGGAATAAAATGAATTAAACGGATGCAATAACAAATACATAGAGACATAGGTAAAAGCCAGAAATGTTGACAAATCGCTACAGCTCTTTATTTGCCGCATTCTGGTGGCTCATTTATGTGGATCTCTGAGCTGAAACCACGGACTTGGACAAAATGGGAAATGAATGCTAGCAGCATCGTCCCATTTTCTCGCTTTGTACGCCCGTGAACTTGGTATGCGCCTCTGTATTTTCTGAACTAGACCCTCTCAGCAAAGCAGCTTCTAGGACTACTTGAGTTTCGAAGCGGAGTCCCCCTCCACTTGTTGTCTTCGACTTCCACAGCGCGCGTGTTCGAGACGCGCCGGGACTTTGCGTTCCCATAAGGGGCTGTGGAAAAGCGGTATCGTACGACGATTTCCTTTGGTTCCATAGTTTTTTTTTTCTTTATGCGTTCTTGGAGGCAGAAGCGCCGGCACGCGCATGACGTCTCCAAGCGCAGCCAATGACGACGGACCACGTGCAGCTCGTGGAGAAGCATATGAGCGAATCACGGAACGGAACAGGTCACTATAAAAGAGTAACAACGCAGCCTTTTTGCCTTTCTGCAGTGGCTCGGCAGGCAGGCAAGACGTCCGTTCCGGTGGTTGCCATTTGTGTTCGGGGCCTGCTATCTAAATGGGGAAAGGAAAGCGCAAAGACAAGAAGAAAAACGACTCAGCTGGTGGACCTCCAGGTGCGTAGCGAATTTGCTTTCGGTTCTGTGGCCTCCGCCGCTCTCGTTTGGGCGCTCTCGTTTGCGCCAGAGAGAAGTTTCGGCCTTGGTGACGCTTGACGTTGCGAAGGCCTATGACAGCGGGGAGCACACAGTCCTCATTAACAAGCTTGCTCAACTACAACCACCGCATTACCTCTATGCCTGGATTTGTGAATTTCTAAAAGATAGATTTTTCTTCTGTACAGACGGATCTTTTTGTTCTAATACCTATGGTCAATCAAGAGGTGTGCCTCAAGGCTCTGTTCTTTCTCCGCTGCTTTTCAACATATTAGTTCGGGACATCCCCATTCATCCTAACGTTACAGTTCATGTATACGCAGATGATATAGCTTTTTTCGCATCAGCAAAGGATATTCATGTGCTCTACGGGTATTTGCAGGCATATCTGAATGCTCTTGAAGTCAGGTTGGACCAAATCAATTTATCACTTAATGTCAGCAAATGTGGCGTGCTGGTATTTCCACCCGACGCTCCTATGTACATCTCGCTAGCCTACCGCTCCACTCCAATTCCGCAGGTGGAGTCGGTTAAATACCTAGGTGTTACTTATGACCAAAATTTGGACTGGCGACACCATATTAAGAATAATGTTATTAAAGGGGAACGTGCACTGGGCCGTTTGACCCGAGTTGGCAATAAAAAGTTTGGCATGCGTCGTGACACGCTACTGTTGCTCTATAAGGCTTATATGAGACCGATTCTGGAATTTGGTTGCCCCTTGTTCTCTGGTAGAGCGAACTACAAGCTGCAGCCATTAGCCTTACTGGAAAGGCGTGCCCTACGGCTATGCCTCGGGCTCCCAAAATCAGCTTCCAACGCTGTCCTTTATCTGGAAGCCCGTATCCCCAACCTCTATTCCCGCTTCCAACTTCTAACAGTGCGTACTTTCCTCAAGTCTTTTGACCCGGCCCCAGGCGTTAGTATTCCAATTTTTGTATCCCAACCACACCTTTTTTGACTAATCACTGGCCACGTTATCAGCTTCCGCAAGCTAGGTTCACGCAGAATCTGTTAGCTCCGCTTCAGGTTGATCTGATCTCCTTGCAACGAGTTGCTGACACGCAGGCTGATCCCGTCTTCTATTACGACTTTATTTTCCCGTCCCATGCGAAGCATATGCCCGCACATACCCTAAATGGTCTTCTTTCTGAACACCTACAGAATTTTCCACATCATACTGGTCTCTCCACTGATGCCTCCGGCAGCTGTGAGAAGGCGGCGATTGGCATATATTCGCAGGATCTAGCTTGGAGCTACTCCGTTTGTATCCCTGATTATACTCCTATATTCTTCGCAGAGTTTTTGGCCATTGGTTTGGCTCTTCTCAAAATTCTCAGACATGTCGCACGGGTTCTTATTCTTACAGACTGCCTTTCAGTTATTGTCTCTCTCCAAAATTAGGAAAAATCTTTCTTGACTCGTTCACTTAGGTTTTTTGTTCCGAGCACAGTGCGCGAGATCCGTTTGGTCTGGGTACCTGGGCATTCAGGCGTCTATTTTAACGAGGTGGCTGATTTATTGGCAAGGTCAGCTCTCAGCGCACCTGTAATATATCCCGTCCCTCACCTCATTCTGTTAGCAGCTTCACGTTTCCAGCGGTTCTAACATATTTCAGCCACTTTGAGTGATCCGTTGCTCAATACCGTGGACTTTCAACACCTAAAGTACCCATGGAATATCCGGTGGTGTAAGTCAAGGCTTTGTGAAGTGTCCATGACGCTCCTTCGATGTCGAATCCCTCACTTAAACTTGTATTAATGCAGGTGCGGGTTCGCTGCGACAAACCTTTGTGTATCATGCGGGCAAGTTGAATCAATCGATCATTTTCTCCTCTCTTGCCGGCGGTTCGCGGTTCAGAGAAAGCAATATCTGGAGGTTCCTCTCTCGAGACTAGGACTGCCTCTGTCTCTTACAGTTCTTCTATCGTTCGGTGCGAGTGCCAAGGGATTCCCGTTAAGCAGTGTATGCGGCTACCTTCACGATTACATAAGTGCAAGTAATCGATTATCTTTTTAGCTATATACAAAATTCTTTCGCATGTCCAAAAAAGGCTAGATTGATTCTATTCCGGATGACTCATACCTCTTGAATTCATTTTATTTTTCCAATTTTTTTAATCTTTATTCAGTCTTCTGACGTTTCCTTCCCCGCGCAAATGCTTCATTGGCATTCTACTCTATACCTTGGCCAATCCCCCCACGTGGGTATGTGCCATATTACTTGAGGAGAAGAAGAAGAAGAAACTGTATCGCATTTTGGACGGGGACAATAACCCCAACATTTATTACGGCGTAACGCTACCGTACTTTAACGAAAGCTACTGCAAGCACCGAGTGGGCATATCTTACTACGCGGAGAAAATGGAGTGTTACCGCACCGTCGGCCAATCGATACTGGAAGATTTTGTAATGGGCACGCTGGTGAGGGAAATGCTTGTCGGCATACACGGATTCGACGGATGACTTCCTCTTAGATGATTCTCTGTAAGCCGTAACACTAGCGTAACCCAAGACTACCACCAGCCACACTACCAGCTTATCCGAGAATGACACGCTATTGCTTCGCAATTACCAGGCGTAACCAAGCTAAGCCACGGCCGTTTTTATTTTCCTTTTTATTTTTACTTTTATTTTATTTTATTTTAAAATATTTTTATTTTTGCTGTTCTTATTCTGTTTTATTTTTTACTTTAATTTACTTTCCTCGCCCAGGTGCTATGTCGGCGTCCGTACGTGTCTATCGCGTCGTCGAAGTGTAGCTAATTAACTAATCACAATTCGTCAACCAAATGTTTTCCACAGCAAGACCTCATCACTTACTCTCTAACATTACCAAACTTTTGCACATCCATGTTCACAGAACGACGTAATCGTGCGGATAATGTTTTGCTGACACGAAACACGCCACATAACCATTTAATG